>NC_088407.1:76657311-76914811 GCF_034236695.1 Oncorhynchus nerka | reverse complement strand
CATGAGGAAAATAATTCCTCTATGGGGTTAAAGAATGGAGAGTAAGGTAGGAGGAACATAATTCCTCTATGGGGTTAAAGAATGGAGAGTAAGGTAGGAGGAACATAATTCCTCTATGGGGTTAAAGAATGGAGAGTAAGGTTGGAGGAACATAATTCCTCTATGGGGTTAAAGAATGGAGAGTAAGGTGGGAGGAACATAATTCCTCTATGGGGTTAAAGAATGGAGAGTAAGGTGGGAGGAACATAATTCCTCTATGGGGTTAAAGAATGGAGAGTACGGTTGGAGGAACATAATTCCTCTATGGGGTTAAAGAATGGAGAGTAAGGTGGGAGGAACATAATTCCTCTATGGGGTTAAAGAATGGAGAGTAAGGTGGGAGGAACATAATTCCTCTATGGGGTTAAAGAATGGAGAGTACGGTTGGAGGAACATAATTCCTCTATGGGGTTAAAGAATGGAGAGTAAGGTGGGAGGAACATAATTCCTCTATGGGGTTAAAGAATGGAGAGTAAGGTGGGAGGAACATAATTCCTCTATGGGGTTAAAGAATGGAGAGTAAGGTGGGAGGAACATAATTCCTCTATGGGGTTGAGGAATGGAGAGTAAGGTGGGAAGAAAAGTGACACCATCCTGGGATGGGCTGCAAACCACTCTGTGACTGCATGGGAGGGGTGAAATGTCACATTATCCCATACAATTACAAACATTGGCTGATTTCACCTCACTGTGACCCTTTCCTCACCTGGCACAACCCTTCCATAGAGGTCATCCAAGAATGAAATGAGACGCTCGGTGTTGTATGGCCCAATTAGCGGTTTGTGTAACAGCAATTCATCAGAGGAGCACACATTGTAATGTTGGCACCCCTCTGGCCCGAGACATCCATTGTGGCTCTTTTCCCAATCACATTCCTTCCTCGCCACCGTGTTTTGGCCAAGTTGAAACCAGCGTCATCCACAAAGATGAATATGTGGGGTGTTTGTCTGGCTTCAATCTCCATGACTCTCTAAAATAAATACACAAAGCAACATACGAGTTAGGCTATTGCGGTAGTTTACATAATACCTAAAAACATGCCATTGTGTGCCTCTGCCCTGTTTGGTTTTGTTCAACACCAGTTCTGCATTTTATAGTCATCTTACCTGGACTTATTGGTTTCTGAGTTGTTTGACTCGTTCAGACTTCCTCTCAAAGGGGACAGTGTACAACCTATTCATCCTGACTTGATGTTGTTTCAGGACTCTAGAAATACAGTGGGGCAAAAAAGTATTTAGTCAGCCACCAATTGTGCAAGTTCTCCCACTTAAAAAGATGAGAGAGGCCTATAATTTTCATCATAGGTACACTTCAACTATGACAGACAAAATGAGAAAAAAAATCCAGAAAATCACATTGTAGGATTTTTAATGAATTTATTTGCAAATTATGGTGGAAAATAAGTATTTGGTCAATAACAAAAGTTTATCTCAATAATTTGTTATATACCCTTTGTTGGCAATAACAGAGGTCAAACGTTTTCTGTAAGTCTTAACAAGGTTTTCACACACTGTTGCTGGTATTTTGGCCCATTCCTCCATGCATATCTTCTCTAGAGCAGTGATGTTTTGGGGATGTTGCTGGGCAACACAGACTTTCAACTCCCTCCAAAGATTTTCTATGGGGTTGAGATCTGGAGACTGGCTAGGCCACTCCAGGACCTTGAAATGCTTCTTACGAAGCCACTCCTTCGTTGCCTGGGCGGTGTGTTTGGGATCATTGTCATGCTGAAAGACCCAGCCACGTTTCATCTTCAATGCCCTTGCTGATGGAAGGAGGTTTTCCCTCAAAATCTCACGATACATAGCCCCATTCATTCTTTCCTTTATACGGATCAGTCGTCCTGGTCCCTTTGCAGAAAAACAGCCCCAAAGCATGATGTAGTGGCGTAGTGTGTTACTGATGGTAGACTTTGGTCCCAGCTCTCTGCAGGTCATTCACTAGGTCCCCCCGTGTGGTTCTCTGATTTTTGCTCACCGTTCTTGTGATCATTTTGACAACATGGAGTGAGATCGTGCGTGGAGCCCCAGATCGAGGGAGATAATCAGTGGTCTTGTATGTCTTCCATTTCCTAATAATTGCTCCCACAGTTGATTTCTTCAAACCAAGCTGCTTACCTATTGCAGATTCAGTCTTCCCAGCCTGGTGCTTGTCTACAATTTTGTTTCTGGTGTCCTTTGACAGCTCTTTGGTCTTGGCCATAGTGGAGTTTGGAGTGTGACTGTTTGAGGTTGTGGACAGGTGTCTTTTATACTGATAACAAGTTCAAACAGGTGCCATTAATACAGGTAACTAGTGGAGGACAGAGGAACCTCTTAAAGAAGAAGTTACAGGTCTGTGAGAGCCAGAATTCTTGCTTGTTTGTAGGTGACCAAATACTTATTTTCATTAAAAATCCTACAATGTGATTTCTGGATTTCTTTTCTCCATTTTGTCTGTCATAGTTGAAGTATACCTATGATGAAAATCACAGGCCTCTCTCATCTTTTTAAGTGGGAGAACTTCACAATTGGTGGCTGACTAAATACTTTTTTTGCCCCACTGTAGTTGTTATGCTTACATTGTGAATATTTCCAAATGTCATGTTGTCTGCCAACACTCTGTCCCGAATATCTGTCAGTTTTATGATATTGTTTCTGTTGACCATATCAACGATTGCAGTTTCCTGCAAAGCAATGAAAATCCTACCTCTCCCGCCTGTGGGAGGTAACCATTGGGTCCTAAGCAGAAATGAAAAAGCAATTACACACAAGTGGGTTTGGAGGCTTTGCTCAATTGACTTGTGTAATGTGCAGTTCAATCAGATGCCCTTGCAGAATGCACATCTTACCTGTTGTTTTGCTGGAAATCTGAGACTACAGCTCTTGATCTTCCTCTCGGACTTCTTCCACCACGCATACGTACTCCTCTCCCTCTGTCCACAGAAACATGTCAAACGTTTTTTATAATCATTCTTCAGGTAGTTTTTAAAATATATATTCAATAATATTTTTATTGTATTTGTTTATTTAACCAGGTAGGCAAGTTGAGAACAAGTTCTCATTTACAATTGCGACCTGGCCAAGATAAAGCAAAGCAGTTCGACACATACAAATATATCAATATATCAATATATCAACAGAGTGTGTAGGTTTTTCAATAACAGCGGGAGGAACAATGGTGGCTTTACTCAGTTGCGCAAAAACTCACTCTGAGAGCCCCCATCTATCCACTTACACAATGTGATCTTTCACGCTCATTTTCCCCCCCAAAAAGCCCGAAACTATGTCTAAAGACTGTTGACACCTTAGGGAAGCCATAGAAAAAGAAATCTGGTTGATATCCCTTTAAATGGAGGATAGGCATGCATAGGAACAGAGAGGTTTCAAAATAAGAGGCACTTCCTGATTGGATTTTCCTCAGGTTTTCACCTGCAATATCAATTCTGTTATACTCACAGACAATATTTTGACAGTTTTTGAAACTTTAGAGTGTTTTCTATCCTAATCTGTCAATTATATGCATATTCTAGCATCTTGTCCAAACAAAAATAGTGCCCCCTAGCTTCAAGAGGTTAAATAACACTAATATGTGAGGACAATATTGTTTGTGAACAAATGTTTCATTTTGGCGTTATACTTTGAGAAGGGATTACATGATGATTAGATTAGCAACCGCGTGATGCAGGATGACAACTTGACCACGATTGGTCGACACTGCAGCATGGGGCGTTATACGTTATTCCATTCATTTGATTCCTAACTCCTTTCTATAATATCTCTGGCAACGGGATCATGCAATGCACCCTGGACTAAAGATGCAGACAAATTGGGAAAATATGCTAGACCTTCCGGTAAATTGCACATTTGTTGAGGTAGGAATATCGCAAAAATATGATCAATGGTTCATTCGAGAGAAGATCCTCCCGAGTTATGACATGGCAGTATTGAAATCAGACATGAAATCTGATATTAACGAGTGCGACTTTATCGCAGTGCTGTCATACTGGTCGAATTTCTGCCTGCTTGAACGCCAATAACTCAGATACACATAAAAACATGAAATAACCCAGAGAAACGATAGAACATCGCTCAGAGATGCACAAAAACAATATAACATTCAAAATGGGTGAACCTTTACTTTAAATCCTTTAAACCACTGGAACCTTGAGGGGTCTATAACAAAACACAATATGGGCCTTGCTGCTAACCTGTACCTCCAGCCTGTTGGTTCATTCTGTATTCTGTGCTCTGGTGTGTTTGTGAGCAATGAGGGGTCTATAACAAAACACAATATGGGCCTTGCTGCTAACCTGTACCTCCAGCCTGTTGGTTCATTCTGTATTCTGTGCTCTGGTGTGTTTGTGAGCAATGAGGGGTCTATAACAAAACACAATATGGGCCTTGCTGCTAACCTGCACCTCCAGCCTGTTGGTTCATTCTGTATTCTGTGCTCTGGTGTGTTTGTGAGCAATGAGGGGTCTATAACAAAACACAATATGGGCCTTGCTGCTAACCTGCACCTCCAGCCTGTTGGTTCATTCTGTATTCTGTGCTCTGGTGTGTTTGTGAGCAATGAGCATTTCTTATTTGTAGTTTTTTCAAAAAATACAAAACATACAAATACAAACGACAGCATACAAAAGCACACAAACATCAACGGCATCACACCTGCCCAGACCCACCTGCTCACACTCCCATCTCCTATCCCGCATCACTAATGAGCATTTATTTTACATGTCTAATATTCTCTATTAGAGACTATCTCACGTCCATCCATGCACAGAAGACCAGGGCCCATATTCATAAAGCATGTCTGAGACAGTTTATGAATACAGTCCTAGGATTATTCAACCGGCGAGCTCTCCCTAGGGCGATGGAATATTGAATACAACTGTTGACCCTCACTCATGGCTAACTCTTTTCCTCATAAAAGCTTCTCTTTGCTCCTAACCGATCATTACTAGTGCTGTTAACCTGCATTACGGCTTTGTTCCAAAGGCACCCTATTCCCTTTATAGGAACCAGGGTCAAAAGTAGTGCACTATATAGGGAATATGGTGCCATTTGGGACACATCCTACTAGTGCTGCTAAGCCGCTCCCTCCGATCACTTCTCTTTAACATTGACACCGCTGCTTTACAGCTAATGCTGCTTTAAAGCTAATGCTGCTTTAAAGCTAATGCTGCTTAACAGATCATTTTGATTTACAGCTAATGTTGCTTAACAGATCATTTTGATTTACAGCTAATGTTGCTTTACTGCTAATGCTGCTTTAAAGCTAATGCTGCTTTACAGCTAATGTTGCTTAACAGATCATTTTGATTTACAGCTAATGTTGCTTAACAGATCATTTTGATTTACAGCTAATGTTGCTTTACAGCTAATGCTGCTTTACAGCTAATGTTTCTTTACAGCTAATGTTGCTTTACAGCTAATGTTGCTTTACAGCTAATGTTGCTTTACAGCTAATGTTGCTTTACAGCTAATGCTGCTTTACAGCTAATGTTTCTTTACAGCTAATGTTGCTTTGTAGCTAAAGTTGGATGAGCTCTATTGATTTTATGGGTCTATTTTCTGATATCCTGACAGACCACTATGTTGCTCTCTGTTGTCCTGACAGACCACTATGTTGCTCTCTGATATCCTGACAGACCACTATGTTGCTCTCTGATATCCTGACAGACCACTATGTTGCTCTCTGATATCCTGACAGACCACTATGTTGCTCTCTGATATCCTGACAGACCACTATGTTGCTCTCTGATATACTGACAGACCACTATGTTGCTCTCTGATGTCCTGACAACACACACACACACACACACACACACACACACACACACCAGATACTTTCTGCCATTAAATGAATGAAAGATAAATAGATATATGTTTTACAATATATTATAATTTTTATATGACAATGATTAAAGCCATGGAAGTCTGACTAAGAGTCACCTTTCAAAGAGAGACCACATTCCCCAGTGTTGAAGTGGTAATGAACCAATAAATTCTCCTTTTAAAGGTTGTTCCTCCTCGGCTTCAGGATATTCCTAATGAGCATTTCATGCACTTTTGGAGTACAAAATCTAAAAAGGTTTTTAGGGGAGCACATTCCACAGATAAACACATACATATTCATGTTTACTGTAGGCTACATCATTGGTTAATTCACATCCTTCTGAACCATATAGTTAGTGTCTAAAACGTAAAAATATGTTTGTTAATAGTAATTGTATATTAATGATGCATAGTAATTGTATATTAATGATATATCGTAATTGTATATTAATGATGTATCGTAATTGAATATTAATGATGTATAGTAATTGTATATTAATGATGTATAGTAATTGTATATTAATGATGTATAGTAATTGTATATTAATGATGTATAGTAATTGTATATTAATGATGTATAGTAATTGACAAAAAAAATCCCACAAAAACAACAGTTTTTGTTAAGTAATGATCTAATTGACAATCGTCTTTCTTAATTGGTGAACAACAACACAGCTGAACAACACAGCAGATTAGTGGGCCTATGCATTTAAGCCTGTGTGTGTGTGTGTGTGTGTGTGTGTGTGTGTGTGTGTGTGTGTGTGTGTGTGTGTGTGTGTGTGTGTGTGTGTGTGTGCTCGTGTGTGGGTGTGTACAATATAAGATTAACTGCCGCAGAGAGCCACAATGATGGATCCCAGTCTAATGAATGACAAGCTACTCTCAGAAGCGTAGCAATAAATAAGTCATCTCTTCTCCTAGGCCCCTGCTCATATCCTGAGTAATTACATCGGAAGATTGCAACACGGCTTGTTTTAAGCAACCAACACCAATCTATCTTGGTCAAATGAATCATCGAGACCTATAGGGAAATGAAACCCACTGGTCCACAACATGTATTAATTAGCATATCATATTAAAAGGCCTTATTTCTCCACAACATGTATTAGCATATCAAAAATCCCTTAGTGACACGGGTGTCAGTCACCCAATACCCAGCAATACCAGAGGTGTATTCTACAAAGATATATGGCTTTGTCCAATACTATACATGTGATGTCACAATAATTCAGAGTGAACGTGTCACATTATGTCACAGCAGAAAAGAACATTGGAAAGGCATTATCACAGACTTACACATACACAGAGCCATATGTAGAGATCTGGAGAGACTGTAAGGCTCTGTCAGAACCGCTCTGCTTATAAACTATAGGTGTCACAATACTTCACAGAGAAAGAGAACATTGGTTGTGAAGGAAGCATTAGACCTTGACAAGTGCAGTGGAACGTTGGATCATGCCACAATGCATGAGTTAGCAGGTAAACTGGGTTTTGTAGGAAGTGTCTGCATCCCAAATGGCATCCTACTCCAACATAGTGTACTACTTTTGACCAGAGCCCTTTGGGCACAAATAGGGTGCCATTTGAGACGTAGCTTGGGTATTGCAGCAAGTGTGTGAGTGATGGTGTTTATAGGGTGAGATGCTGCTAGGGGGTTGTAGTTGTTGTTGGCAATACATCTGAGAAGCGTGCTCCTCTCTCTCATCTTGAGAACAGAAAAGGGTTGCTGCTGAGCGCTGCTGGAGAGAGTTTAGAGGCCTGAGGTTTGCCAACCTAAGCAAATGTGAGGATTACAGTACAGTACATTCATTGCTCATCTTTCAGGGTGAAACCAAGCTCCGTCTCTGGCTGGAGTCACTCTGCTGTCTGCTGAAACTGAAAGTGACGTTGCTCCGTCACTGCCTGGAGTCACTCTGCTTTCTGCTGAAACTGAAAGTGACATTGCTCCGTCACTGCCTGGAGTCACTCTGCCTGTCTGCTGAAACTGAAAGTGACATTGCTCTGTCACTGCCTGGAGTCACTCTGCTATCTGCTGAAACTGAAAGTGACATTGCTCCGTCTCTGCCTGGAGTCACTCTGCTGTCAGCTGAAAGTGACATTGCTCCGTCACTGCCTGGAGTCACTCTGCTGTCCGCTGAAACTGAAAGTGACATTGCTCCGTCACTGCCTGGAGTCACTCTGCTGTCTGCTGAAACTGAAAGTGACATTGCTCCGTCACTGCCTGGAGTCACTCTGCTGTCTGCTGAAACTGAAAGTGACATTGCTCAGTCTCTGCCTGGAGTCACTCTGCTGTCTGCTGAAAGTGACATTGCTCCGTCTCTGCCTGGAGTCACTCTGCTGTCTGCTGAAAGTGACATTGCTCCGTCTCTGCCTGGAGTCACTCTGCTGTCAGCTGAAAGTGACATTGCTCCGTCTCTGCCTGGAGTCACTCTGCTGTCTGCTGAAACTGAAAGTGACATTGCTCCGCCTCTGCCTGGAGTCACTCTTCTGTCAGCTGAAAGTGACATTGCTCCGTCACTGCCTGGAGTCACTCTGCTGTCTGCTGAAACTGAAAGTGACATTGCTCCGTCACTGCCTGGAGTCACTCTGCTGTCAGCTGAAAGTGACATTGCTCCGTCACTGCCTGGAGTCACTCTGCTGTCTGCTGAAACAAAGTGACATTGCTCCGTCTCTGCCTGGAGTCACTCTTCTGTCAGCTGAAAGTGACATTGCTCCGTCACTGCCTGGAGTCACTCTGCTGTCTGCTGAAACTGAAAGTGACATTGCTCCGTCTCTGCCTGGAGTCACTCTTCTGTCAGCTGAAAGTGACATTGCTCCGTCACTGCCTGGAGTCACTCTGCTATCTGCTGAAACTGAAAGTGACATTGCTCCGTCTCTGCCTGGAGTCACTCTGCTATCTGCTGAAACTGAAAGTGACATTGCTCCGTCTCTGCCTGGAGTCACTCTGCTGTCAGCTGAAACTGAAAGTGACATTGCTCCGTCTCTGCCTGGAGTCACTCTTCTGTCAGCTTAAAGTGACATTGCTCCGTCTCTGCCTGGAGTCACTCTGCTGTCAGCTGAAAGTGACATTGCTCCGTCACTGCCTGGAGTCACTCTGCTGTCCGCTGAAACTGAAAGTGACATTGCTCCGTCACTGCCTGGAGTCACTCTGCTGTCTGCTGAAACTGAAAGTGACATTGCTCCGTCACTGCCTGGAGTCACTCTGCTGTCTGCTGAAACTGAAAGTGACATTGCTCAGTCTCTGCCTGGAGTCACTCTGCTGTCTGCTGAAAGTGACATTGCTCCGTCTCTGCCTGGAGTCACTCTGCTGTCTGCTGAAAGTGACATTGCTCCGTCTCTGCCTGGAGTCACTCTGCTGTCAGCTGAAAGTGACATTGCTCCGTCACTGCCTGGAGTCACTCTGCTGTCAGCTGAAAGTGACATTGCTCCGTCACTGCCTGGAGTCACTCTGCTGTCTGCTGAAACAAAGTGACATTGCTCCGTCTCTGCCTGGAGTCACTCTTCTGTCAGCTGAAAGTGACATTGCTCCGTCACTGCCTGGAGTCACTCTGCTGTCTGCTGAAACTGAAAGTGACATTGCTCCGTCTCTGCCTGGAGTCACTCTTCTGTCAGCTGAAAGTGACATTGCTCCGTCACTGCCTGGAGTCACTCTGCTATCTGCTGAAACTGAAAGTGACATTGCTCCGTCTCTGCCTGGAGTCACTCTGCTGTCAGCTGAAACTGAAAGTGACATTGCTCCGTCTCTGCCTGGAGTCACTCTTCTGTCAGCTTAAAGTGACATTGCTCCGTCTCTGCCTGGAGTCACTCTGCTGTCTGCTGAAACTGAAAGTGACATTGCTCCGTCTCTGCCTGGAGTCACTCTTCTGTCAGCTGAAAGTGACATTGCTCCGTCACTGCCTGGAGTCACTCTGCTATCTGCTGAAACTGAAAGTGACATTGCTCCGTCTCTGCCTGGAGTCAGTCTGCTGTCTGCTGAAACTGAAAGTGACATTGCTCCGTCTCTGCCTGGAGTCACTCTGCTGTCAGCTGAAACTGAAACTGACATTGCTCCGTCTCTGCCTGGAGTCACTCTGCTGTCTGCTGAAACTGAAACTGACATTGCTCTGTCACTGCCTGGAGTCACTCTGCTGTCTGCTGAAACTGAAACTGACATTGCTGTCAGTGGGGCAGTGGGGCACTTCTACATCATAGAAAACGTAGTGGTTTCAGTGGATGTAGATAGCAATATGAGACAAGCCCTATTGTCTTCCAGGAAGGAAGATGATTGAGTAAGGAAGTATTCCTATTTTACAACCCCCCACTACATTTATTTTACTAGGAAAGTCAGTTAAGAACAAATTCTTATTTACAATGACAGCCTAGGAACAGTGGGTTAACTGCAGAATGTCAGCTTTTTACCTTGTCAGCTCTGGGATTTGATCTAGCAACCTTTTGGTTAGTGGCCCAACGCTCCAACCACTAGGCTACCTAGCATGCTGCCATAGACAAAGCCCCAGCATTCAGATATTTTTGCTTTTATATTTTAGAGTTTTAAGTGTAAGAATGAAAGAGAGATGGGGGAGAGAGAGAACTGGAGAGAGATAGAGAGAAAGAGCAGTGAGAGAGATAAAAAGAGAGAGAGCAAGAGAGAGAGAGTGTCAAAGAGAGCACTGCTTGTTTGTTTTCATCTAGCGATGTTACGTCATTCATTGCTGTGTTTTATCTGTGGGGAGTGTGTGTGTGTGTCTATCTGATCTGGCTCCGCCGGGACCGGGCCGTTTTCCATGCGGGAAATTACTCACATCATCTTCAATAACTGAGATGATTGCCTCCACACCTTCCCTTTTCACCCTAGCAACGCACTGCCAGCCCCACTCCACACTCGACGCCTCACTGCCTCCTCTCCTTTACCCTCCTCCTCCTTTCCTTTTTCTTCCCCTCACTTCTCTCCCCACCCCTTTCTCCTCTCCCCTCTCCATCTATTTTCCTCACGCCTCTCCTCTCCCTTCCCCCATGCTCTCCCTCTCCACACTCACATTCCATTGGCTGTTCAAAACCTTTGTGTGTGTGTCCTGGATTATGTGTGTCCTGGATTATGACATTACCACAGTGTGACTGTGAATGTACCATAATGTGTTTTCCAGGCAAACCCCTGATGTGATCTCTAAGTGTGACCTATGTGGTGAGCGTGACTTGGCCCTGCTGCAAGAGCTCTGTTAGAGACTAAGGCTTCTGTGGTGAGCGTGACTTGGCCTTGCTGCAAGAGCTCTGTTAGAGACTAAGGCTTCTGTGGTGAGCGTGACTTGGCCCTGCTGCAAGAGCTCTGTTAGAGACTAAGGCTTCTGTGGTGAGCGTGACTTGGCCCTGCTGCAAGAGCTCTGTTAGAGACTAACACACATGCACAAACACAACACACACACACACACACACACACACACACACACACACACACTAGAGATGCATGGAGGTCTACTGGGTATAAGGTAAGAGAATTCTTTGGGAGCAAAAATCTAATATTGTCCTCCATTATTCAACTTTTTGAATGAATGATTATGACCAGTATCTGTGTAATTTTAATTAACACCCATTACCACGTAGTGGTTGGTAAAACATAGCAGAGTCCTCTCTCATTAGACCGCTCATACTATATTCCAGTGTTGTTTCACATATGCACGCAGGCACGTACACACACACACACACACACACACAAACACAGACACACTCTCCTTCACATCCACCCGTGGCCTAAAGAACTGCCCGAGAGCTGCCCAGTGACACGAGCCTACCAGACGAGCTAAACTACCTCTATGCTCGATTCGAGGCAAATATCACTGAAACACGCATGAGAGCACCAGCTGTTCTGGAAGACCAGGTCAACATTCACAAGGCCGCAGAACCAGATGGATTACTAGGACGTGTATTGCAAGCATGCGCTGACCAACTGGCAAGTGTCTTCACTGACATTTTCAACCTCTCCCTGTCCGAGTCTGTAATACCAACATGTTTTAAGCAGACCACCATAGTGCCTTTGCCCAAGAACACTAAGGTAACCTGCCTAAATGACTTCCAACCCGTAGCACTCCCAGAAACCCTAGGCCCACTCCAATTTGCATACCCCCCTTACAGATCCACAGATGATGCAATCTTTATTGCACTCCACACCTTGACAAAAGGAATACCTATGTGAGAATGCTGTTCATTGACTACAGCTTAGCGTCCAACACCATAGTGCCCTCAAAGCTCATCAATAAGCCAATAAATAAGCTGGGACTAAAAACCTCCTTCTGCAACTGGATCCTGGACTTCCTGATGGGCCGCCCCCAGGTGGTAAGGGTAGGTAACAACACATCCGCCACACTGATCCTCAACACAGGGGCCCCTCAGGGAAGCGTGCTCAGGCCCGTCCTGTACTCCCTGTTCACTCATAACTGGCACGACTCCAACACCATCACTAAATTTGCCGAAGACACAACAGTGGTAGGCCTGTTCACCGACAATGGCGAG
Source organism: Oncorhynchus nerka (assembly GCF_034236695.1). Lineage (NCBI taxonomy): Eukaryota > Metazoa > Chordata > Actinopteri > Salmoniformes > Salmonidae > Oncorhynchus > Oncorhynchus nerka. Next base: position 76,902,470 of record NC_088407.1, on the reverse strand, counting down.
ACAGCCTAAAGTGAGGAGGTCAGAGACCTGGCCGTGTGGTGCCAGGACAACAACCTCTCCCTCAATGTGTTCAAGACAAAGGAGATGATTGTGGACTACAGGAAAAGGAGGACTGAGCACGGCCCCATTCTCATCGACGGGGCCGTTGAGGAGCAGGTTGAGAGCTTCAAGTCCCTTGGTGTCCACAACAACAAACTAACATGGTCCAAGCACACCAAGACAGTCGTGAAGAGGACACATCAACAAACTAACATGGTCCAAGCATGAACATGTTTTGTTGTTGACATCCTTTATCCCAAAGTAGTGTGAAATACACACATAATGTACCCTAAATGTAGGCTATTTGGATGGGGCCAACGAGAAGATTCTCGGAGGGGGCGCATGAGTGGCGTTGCCATGGCATTTCCATTGTTTTGTTCGAGATCGATTGATCTCTTTACCGCATCTATGTGCCCTTGGGGCATGCTCAATGGATTGATTCCAGTCACGGGCACACTCTTCACTGGATGGTCTGACAGAATTGATTTGACTCTCATCATATCACAGGTAAAAAGCATTAGTATGCCACCAGTTTGTGTTTGGAAACTTAAGTCAGATAAGCTTTGACCTGGAGCAGTTTCGGGGGCATGTTAATGTGGATCATTTTACCTAAAGATCAGTGCATGTATTACTCAGTGAAAAATGATTGGAATGAGATGGACCTAGAATATAATTTTATGAGGTTGTTTATTTTCCAGAGAGATCCCCAGATGTTTTGTCTTGTTATGTTTAGTAGTCTGTTTGGTACGTTTGAACATTTTAAGAGAAGTAGGCAGGTCTGAAGCATCATAATGAATTTTAAGCAGTTATTTTCTCATACCAGACAGCACTTGAATTAGGAAACATCTCACTTGACTCTAACAAAGGGATCGTGTGACTCTGCTTGTTGTGTAAATTCCATATTGATAAAGACGACAGGCAGGCGGCAGCCAGACAGTCAGACGGCAGCCAGACTGTGTGAATTGTATTTTCCCCTCATGCAGCAAACCTCAAAGTCCTTCAGTTCAATCGAAATCACAAAAGGTGAAATTGCACTGACATTACATTCTATGAATCCTTCCATCAAATGACTTTGTCATCAGTCGGCGTCTAGGTGAGGTAGAGGCAGAAATGACATTAAGAGAGAGAGAGAGAGTAAGCAAGAAATACTAGGAGAGAAATAGAGAGATAGAGAGAGCGGGAGAGAGAGAGATTAAGAAATAAAGGGAAAAAAGAGAGAGAGAGAGAGAGAGGGGGGAGAGAGAGCAAGAGAAAGAGAAAGAGGGAGAGAGGCTGGACAGCAACCAGACGGCGAGAATTTTATTTTCTCTTCACGCAGCGAACCTCAAAGTCCTTCAGTTCAATCAAAGGCACAAAAGGTGAAATTGCATTGACATTACATTCTTTGACTCCTTTCATCAAATGACTTTGTCGTCAGTTGGCGTCTAGGTGAGGTAGAGGCTGAAATGACATTAAGAGAGAGAGAGAGAGAGAGCGCGAGATGAGCAGATGAGCAGATGAGCAGATGAGCAGATGAGCAGATGAGCTCCTGAATTGTTCAGCATGTTTTTACAAAAATATAGATTTAGGGATGTATAAACTTGGATTGTTTTACAATAACATATATAGGATACAACCCCCCAAAAACATAACCTTCTGTCATGACTTCCGCCAAAGTTGGCTCCTCTCCTTGTTCAGGCGGCGTTCGGCGATCAACGTCACCGGCTTTCTAGCCATCGCCGTTCCATTTCTCATGTATATTTGTTTTGTCTTGTTTCATACACACCTGGTTTTCATTCCCCAATCAATCTACGTGTATTTAGTCCTCTGTTCCCCATCATGTCTTTGTGTGTAATTGTTTATTGTTACGTGGTTACTTTGTCAGGCGCTGCACTTTTGTTATAGACCGTGTTTGTGGCACTAGTATGTTTTATGTGCTGTCGTTGTTGACCGGTATTAAAGTGCACCTGTTTAATATACTCCGCTCTCCTGCACTTGACTTCACCTCCCATATACACACCTAACACCTTCACATCAGAACTCCAAACCTACAACCTGCTTTTGGACCAAATGACCTTGAAGGATTTTTATTACGAAGGATTCTTACTACCAAGGACTATCCAGCAAACTTTCTGACAAACTAGCAACAAGCAAAAGAAGCACAACAGAAATCCCAAAATAACCTAAGTAATGTTCAGTCTGAATCTACTTTGAAAGCCTAGAATGAAAAGAACATTACAATAATCTTCATATATTTAACTTTGTGCTACGTTAAAAGACTACAAAAGAAATGATGTGCTAAGTCTAAAGACTACCAAGCTTGCTAGGAAAGAACAGACCCGGCTGCAACATTAATTAGGAAGGAAGAGGTGTGATGCCCCTGAGCCCAACAATGGCAGCAGAGTTCCTCCCCTACCCAAATGCAGAGGCCTCTTTGGCCCCCTGCACCATGGCTTCCCTCTGTGCAGAGGTCACTACAGTACAGTACCCCTTCAATGTTAAAAATGACAAGCCACAGAGAGTACAAAGACAATATCTTCATGGACAATCCAGAGACACTTTTGTGCTGACTGCTACAAAACGGGAACATAAGCAACCTAATCTTCCACACAGACCATCTCTGGGCATGGCACACAGCTACAAGAGCACACTACCCCTGGAAAATGAGAATAGTGTAAAATGAGGACCCTGAGACTGACGCCCTTTGTCAACCTGTACAATAATGGAACAGTGGTGTTGCCAGGCAGCTTCATACAATTCCAAGCACTTCCAGAGAATCAAAGTGAGTGAACGGCAGGAGAAGCTTTCTCTTGGTGACAATTCACTGGAGAGAGACATGGTGGCGCTTACTGAGCTAGGTCAACACACTCCAGACAGCACAGACACACAAAACAGAGCAGCACAACACCACCACCCCTACAGTACCCAGGGGGCTGAAGGTGGAGATGGCTGTCTGAGAGAGCTGGCTGTACTCCGGTCTGAGATGAGAGAGGAAGAGAGAGGAACACACAGGACAGTTATTTGAGGAACACACAGCACTGCTAATAGAGGAACATATAGCACAGCTATTAGAGGAACACACAGCACTGCTAATAGAGGAGCACAGCACCTGAGGAGGAGAGGAACACATGGCACAGCTATTAGAGGAACACACAGCACTGCTAATAGAGGAACACAGCACTGCTAATAGAGGAACACACAGCACTGCTAATAGAGGAACACACAGCACTGCTAATAGAGGAACACACAGCACTGCTAATAGAGGAACACACAGCACTGCTAATAGAGGAACACAAAGCACTTCTAATAGAGGAGCACAGCACCTGAGGAGGAGAGGAACACATGCCAGAGCTATTAGAGGAACACACAGCACTGCTAATAGAGGAACACACAGCACTGCTATTAGACGAACACACAGCACTGATAATAGAGGAACATATAGCACCTGAGGAGGAGAGGAACACACAGCACTGCTAATAGAGGAACACACAGCACCGCTATTAGAGGAACACACAGCACCGCTATTAGAGGAACACACAGCACTGCTAATAGAGGAACACACAGCACTGCTAATAGAGGAACACACAGCACTGCTAATAGAGGAACACAGAGCACTGCTAATAGAGGTACACACAGCACTGCTAATAGAGGAACACAGCACTGCTAATAGAGGAACACATGGCAGAGCTATTAGAGGAACACACAGCACTGCTAATAGAGGAGCACAGCACCTGAGGAGGAGAGGAACACATGCCAGAGCTATTAGAGGAACACACAGCACTGCTAATAGAGGAACACAGCACTGCTAATAGAGGAACACACAGCACTGCCAATAGAGGGACACATGGCAGAGCTATTAGAGGAACACACAGCACTGCTAATAGAGGAACACATGGCAGAGCTATTAGAGGAACACACAGCACTGCTAATAGAGGAACACATGGCACAGCTATTAGAGGAACACACAGCACTGCTAATAGAGGAACATATAGCACCTGAGGAGGAGAGGAACACACAGCACTGCTAATAGAGGAACACAGCACCGCTATTAGAGGAACACACAGCACCGCTATTAGAGGAACACACAGCACTGCTAATAGAGGAACACACGGCACTGCTAATAGAGGACCACACAGCACTGCTAATAACGGAACACAGAGCACTGATAATAGAGGAACACACAGCACTGCTAATAGAGGAACACAGCACTGCTAATAGAGGAACACACAGCACTGCTAATAGAGAAACACACAGCACAGCTATTAGAGGAACACACAGCACTGCTAATAGAGGAACACACAGCACTGCTAATAGAGGAGCACAGCACCTGAGGAGGAGAGGAACACATGGCACAGCTATTAGAGGAACACACAGCACTGCTAATAGAGGAACACAGCACTGCTAATAGAGGAACACAGCACTGCTAATAGAGGAACACACAGCACTGCTAATAGAGGAACACATGGCACTGCTAATAGAGGAGCACAGCACCTGAGGAGGAGAGGAACACAGCACTGCTAATAGAGGAACACAGCACTGCTAATAGAGGAACACAGCACTGCTAATAGAGGAACACACAGCACTGCTAATAGAGGAACACATGGCACAGCTAATAGAGGAACACACAGCACTGCTAATAGAGGAACACACAGCACTGCTAATTGAGGCGTACAGCACCTGAGGAGGAGAGGAACACATGGCACAGCTATTAGAGGAACACAAAGCACTGCTAATAGAGGAACACAGCACTGCTAATAGAGGAACACACAGCACTGCTAATAGAGGAACACAGCACTGCTAATAGAGGAACACAGCACTGCTAATAGAGGAACACAGCACTGCTAATAGAGGAACACACAGCACTGCTAATAGAGGAGCACAGCACCTGAGGAGGAGAGGAACACATGGCACAGCTATTAGAGGAACACACAGCACTGCTAATAGAGGAACACAGCACTGCTAATAGAGGAACACATCACTGCTAATAGAGCAACACACAGCACTGCTAATAGAGCAACACATGGCAGAGCTATTAGAGGAACACACAGCACTGCTAATAGAGGAACACATGGCACAGCTATTAGAGGAACACACAGCACTGCTAATAGAGGAACACATGGCACAGCTAATAGAGGAACACATGGCACAGCTATTAGAGGAACACACAGCACTGCTAATAGAGGAACACACAGCACTGCTAATAGAGGAACACATGGCACAGCTATTAGAGGAACACACAGCACTGCTAATAGAGGCACACATGGCACAGCTATTAGAGGAACACACAGCACTGATAATAGAGGAACACATGGCACAGCTATTAGAGGAACACACACCACTGCTAATAGAGGAACACACAGCACTGCTAATAGAGGAACACACAGCACTGCTAATAGAGGAACACACAGCACTGCTAATAGAGGAACACAGCACTGCTAATAGAGGAACACACAGCACTGCTAATAGAGGAACACATGGCACAGCTATTAGAGGAACACAGCACTGCTAATAGAGGAACACACAGCACTGCTAATAGAGGAACACATGGCACAGCTATTAGAGGAACACACAGCACTGCTAATAGAGGAACACATGGCACAGCTATTAGAGGAACACACAGCACTGCTATTAGAGGAACACACAGCACTGCTAATAGAGGAACATACATCACTGCTAATAGAGGGACACACAACACCTGAGGAGGAGAGGAACACATGGCACAGCTAATAGAGGAACACACAGCACTGCTAATATAGGAACACAGCACTGCTAATAGAGGAACACAGCACTGATAATAGAGAGACACATGGCACTGCTAATAGAGGAACACACAGCACTGCTAATAGAGGAGCACAGCGCCTGAGGAGGAGAGGAACACATGGCACAGCTATTAGAGGAACACACAGCACTGCTAATAGAGGAACACAGCACTGCTAATAGAGGAACACATCACTGCTAATAGAGCAACACACAGCACTGCTAATAGAGGAACACATGGCACAGCTATTAGAGGAACACACAGCACTGCTAATAGAGGAACACATGGCACAGCTATTAGAGGAACACACAGCACTGCTAGTAGAGGAACACACAGCACTGCTAATAGAGGAGCACACAGCACTGCTAATAGAGGAGCACATGGCACAGCTAATAGAGGAACACATGGCACAGCTATTAGAGGAACACACAGCACTGCTAATAGAGGAACACACAGCACTGCTAATAGAGGAACACATGGCACAGCTATTAGAGGAACACACAGCACTGCTAATAGAGGAACACACAGCACTGCTAATAGAGGGACACACAGCACTGCTAATAGAGGAACACACAGCACTGCCAATAGAGGAACACATGGCAGAGCTATTAGAGGAACACACAGCACTGCTAATAGAGGAACACATGGCACAGCTATTAGAGGAACACACAGCACTGCTAATAGAGGAACATATAGCACCTAAGGAGGAGAGGAACACACAGCACTGCTAATAGAGGAACACAGCACCGCTATTAGAGGAACACACAGCACCGCTATTAGAGGAACACACAGCACTGCTAATAGAGGAACACACAGCACTGCTAATAGAGGCCCACACAGCACTGCTAATAGCGGACAACAGAGCACTGATAATAGAGGAACACACAGCACTGCTAATAGAGGAACACAGCACTGCTAATAGAGGAACACACAGCACTGCTAATAGAGAAACACACAGCACAGCTATTAGAGGAACACACAGCACTGCTAATAGAGGAACACACAGCACTGCTAATAGAGGAACACACAGCACTGCTAATAGAGGAGCACAGCACCTGAGGAGGAGAGGAACACATGGCACAGCTATTAGAGGAACACACAGCACTGCTAATAGAGGAACACAGCACTGCTAATAGAGGAACACACAGCACTGCTAATAGAGGAACACAGCACTGCTAATAGAGGAACACACAGCAATGCTAATAGAGGAACACACAGCACTGCTAATAGAGGGACACAAAGCACTTCTAATAGAGGAGCACAGCACCTGAGGAGGAGAGGAACACATGCCAGAGCTATTAGAGGAACACACAGCACTGCTAATAGAGGAACACAGCACTGCTAATAGAGGAACACAGCACTGCTAATAGAGGAACACAGCACTGCTAATAGAGGAACACACAGCACTGCCAATAGAGGAACACATGGCAGAGCTATTAGAGGAACACACAGCACTGCTAATAGAGGAACACACAGCACTGCTATTAGACGAACACACAGCACTGCTAATAGAGGAACATATAGCACCTGAGGAGGAGAGGAACACACTGCACTGCTAATAGAGGACAACACAGCACCGCTATTAGAGGAACACACAGCACCGCTATTAGAGGAACACACAGCACTGCTAATAGAGGAACACACAGCACTGCTAATAGAGGTTCACAGAGCACCGCTAATAGAGGAACACACAGCACTGCTAATAGAGGACCACAGCACTGCTAATAGAGGAACACACAGCACTGCTAATAGAGGAACACATGGCAGAGCTATTAGAGGAACACACAGCACTGCTAATAGAGGAGCACAGCACCTGAGGAGGAGAGGAACACATGCCAGAGCTATTAGAGGAACACACAGCACTGCTAATAGAGGAACACACAGCACTGCTAATAGAGGCACACAGCACTGCTAATAGAGGAACACAGCACTGCTAATAGAGGAACACACAGCACTGCCAATAGAGGAACACATGGCAGAGCTATTAGAGGAACACACAGCACTGCTAATAGAGGAACACATGGCAGAGCTATTAGAGGAACACACAGCACTGCTAATAGAGGAACACATGGCACAGCTATTAGAGGAACACACAGCACTGCTAATAGAGGAACATATAGCACCTGAGGAGGAGAGGAACACACAGCACTGCTAATAGAGGAACACAGCACCACTATTAGAGGAACACACAGCACTGCTATTAGAGGAACACACAGCACTGCTAATAGAGGCACACACAGCACTGCTAATAGAGGAACACAGCACTGCTAATAGAGGAACACACAGCACTGCTAATAGAGAAACACACAGCACAGCTATTAGAGGAACACACAGCACTGCTAATAGAGGAACACACAGCACTGCTAATAGAGGAGCACAGCACCTGAGGAGGAGAGGAACACATGGCACAGCTATTAGAGGAACACACAGCACTGCTAATAGAGGAACACAGCACTGCTAATAGAGGAACACATCACTGCTAATAGAGCAACACACAGCACTGCTAATAGAGGAACACATGGCACTGCTAATAGAGGAACACACAGCACTGCTAATAGAGGAACACATGGCACAGCTAATAGAGGAACACATGGCACAGCTATTAGAGGAACACACAGCACTGCTAATAGAGGAACACATGGCACAGCTATTAGAGGAACACACAGCACTGCTAATAGAGGAACACATGGCACAGCTATTAGAGGAACACACAGCACTGCTAATAGAGGAACACATGGCACAGCTATTAGAGGAACACACAGCACTGCTAATAGAGGAACACATGGCACAGCTAATAGAGGAACACACAGCACTGCTAATAGAGGAACATATAGCACCTGAGGAGGAGAGGAACACACAGCACTGCTAATAGAGGAACACAGCACCACTATTAGAGGAACACACAGCACCGCTATTAGAGGAACACACAGCACTGCTAATAGAGGAACACACAGCACTGCTAATAGAGGACCACACAGCACTGCTAATAGCGGAACACAGAGCACTGCTAATAGAGGAACACAGAGCACTGCTAATAGAGGAACACAGCACTGCTAATAGAGGAACACAGCACTGCTAATAGAGGAACACAGCACTGCTAATAGAGGAACACACAGCACTGCTAATAGAGAAACACACAGCACAGCTATTAGAGGAACACACAGCACTGCTAATAGTGGAACAGACAGCACTGCTAATAGAGGAGCACAGCACCTGAGGAGGAGAGGAACACATGGCACAGCTATTAGAGGAACACACAGCACTGCTAATAGAGGAACACAGCACTGCTAATAGAGGAACACAGCACTGCTAATAGAGGAACACAGCACTGCTAATAGAGGAACACACAGCACTGCTAATAGAGGAACACACAGCACTGCTAATAGAGGAACACATGGCACTGCTAATAGAGGAGCACAGCACCTGAGGAGGAGAGGAACACAGCACTGCTAATAGAGGAACACAGCACTGCTAATAGAGGAACACAGCACTGCTAATAGAGGAACACACAGCACTGCTAATAGAGGAACACATGGCACTGCTAATAGAGGAACACACAGCACTGCTAATAGAGGCGCACAGCACTGCTAATAGAGGCGCACAGCACCTGAGGAGGAGAGGAACACATGGCACAGCTATTTGAGGAACACACAGCACTGCTAATAGAGGAACACAGCACTGCTAATAGAGGAACACACAGCACTGCTAATAGAGGAACACAGCACTGCTAATAGAGGAACACAGCACTGCTAATAGAGGAACACAGCACTGCTAATAGAGGAACACAGCACTGCTAATAGAGGAACACACAGCACTGCTAATAGAGGAACACACAGCACTGCTAATAGAGGAACACACAGCACTGCTAATAGAGGAACACATGGCACTGCTAATAGAGGAACACACAGCACTGCTAATAGAGGAGCACAGCACCTGAGGAGGAGAGGAACACATGGCACAGCTATTAGAGGAACACACAGCACTGCTAATAGAGGAACACAGCACTGCTAATAGAGGAACACATCACTGCTAATAGAGCAACACACAGCACTGCTAATAGAGGAACACATGGCAGAGCTATTAGAGGAACACACAGCACTGCTAATAGAGGAACACATGGCACAGCTATTAGAGGAACACACACCGCTGCTAGTAGAGGAACACACAGCACTGCTAATAGAGGAGCACACAGCACTGCTAATAGAGGAACACATGGCACAGCTATTAGAGGAACACACGGCACTGCTATTAGAGGAACACACAGCACTGCTAATAGAGGAACACACAGCACTGCTAATAGAGGGACACATGGCAGAGCTATTAGAGGAACACACAGCACTGCTAATAGAGGAACACATGGCACAGCTATTAGAGGAACACACAGCACTGCTAGTAGAGGAACACACAGCACTGCTAATAGAGGAGCACACAGCACTGCTAATAGAGGAACACATGGCACAGCTAATAGAGGAACACATGGCACAGCTATTAGAGGAACACACAGCACTGCTAATAGAGGAACACACAGCACTGCTAATAGAGGGACACATGGCAGAGCTATTAGAGGAACACACAGCACTGCTAATAGAGGAACACATGGCACAGCTATTAGAGGAACACACAGCACTGCTAGTAGAGGAACACACAGCACTGCTAATAGAGGAGCACACAGCACTGCTAATAGAGGAACACATGGCACAGCTAATAGAGGAACACATGGCACAGCTATTAGAGGAACACATGGCACAGCTATTAGAGGAACACACAGCACTGCTAATAGAGGAACACACAGCACTGCTAATAGAGGAACACACAGCACTGCTAATAGAGGAACACATGGCACAGCTATTAGAGGAACACATGGCACAGCTATTAGAGGAACACAAAGCACTGCTAATAGAGGAACACACAGCACTGCTAATAGAGGAACACATGGCACAGCTATTAGAGGAACACACAGCACTGCTAATAGAGGAACACATGGCACAGCTATTAGAGGAACACACAGCACTGCTAATAGAGGAACACACAGCACTGCTAATAGAGGAACACACAGCACTGCTAATAGAGGAACACACAGCACTGCTAATAGAGGAACACATGGCACACCTATTAGAGGAACACACAGCACTGCTAATAGAGGACAACACAGCACTGCTAATAGAGGAACACAGCACTGCTAATAGAGGAACACACAGCACTGCTAATAGAGGAACACACAGCACTGCTAATAGAGGAACACACAGCACTGCTAATAGAGGAGCACATGGCACAGCTATTAGAGGAACACAGCACTGCTAATAGAGGAACACAGCACTGCTAATAGAGGAACACACAGCACTGCTAATAGAGGAACACATGGCACAGCTATTAGAGGAACACACAGCACTGCTAATAGAGGAACACATGGCACAGCTATTAGAGGAACACACAGCACTGCTAATAGAGGAACATATACCACCTGAGGAGGAGAGGAACACATGGCACAGCTAATAGAGGAACACACAGCACTGCTATTAGAGGAACACACAGCACCTGAGGAGGAGAGGAACACACAGCACTGCTAATAGAGGATCATACATCACTGCTAATAGAGGGACACACAACACCTGAGGAGGAGAGGAACACATGGCACAGCTAATAGAGGAACACAGCACTGCTAATAGAGGGACACACAACACCTGAGGAGGAGAGGAACACATGGCACAGCTAATAGAGGCACACAGCACTGCTAATACAGGAACACAGCACTGCTAATAGAGGAACACAGCACTGATAATAGAGGAACACACAGCACTGCTAATAGAGGAGCACAGCACCTGAGGAGGAGAGGAACACATGGCACAGCTATTAGAGGAACACACAGCACTGCTAATAGAGGAGCACACAGCACTGCTAATAGAGGAACACATCACTGCTAATAGAGCAACACACAGCACTGCTAATAGAGGAACACATGGCAGAGCTATTAGAGGAACACACAGCACTGCTAATAGAGGAACACATGGCACAGCTATTAGAGGAACACACAGCACTGCTAGTAGAGGAACACACAGCACTGCTAATAGAGTTGCACACAGCACTGCTAATAGAGGAACACATGGCACAGCTAATAGAGGAACACATGGCACAGCTATTAGAGGAACACACAGCACTGCTAATAGAGGAACACACAGCACTGCTAATAGAGGAACACATGGCACAGCTATTAGAGGAACACACAGCACTGCTAATAGAGGAACACACAGCACTGCTAATAGAGGAACACAAGGCACAGCTATTAGAGGAACACACAGCACTGCTAATAGAGGCACACACAGCACTGCTAATAGAGGAACACACAGCACTGCTAATAGAGGAACACAGCACTGCTAATAGAGGAACACACAGCACTGCTAATAGAGGAACACATGGCAGAGCTATTAGAGGAACACACAGCACTGCTAATAGAGGAGCACAGCACCTGAGGAGGAGAGGAACACATGCCAGAGCTATTAGAGGAACACACAGCACTGCTAATAGAGGAACACAGCACTGCTAATAGAGGAACACAGCACTGCTAATAGAGGTACACACAGCACTGCCAATAGAGGAACACATGGCAGAGCTATTAGAGGAACACACAGCACTGCTAATAGAGGAACACATGGCACAGCTATTAGAGGAACACACAGCACTGCTAATAGAGGAACATATACCACCTGAGGAGGAGAGGAACACATGGCACAGCTAATAGAGGAACACACAGCACTGCTATTAGAGGAACACACAGCACCTGAGGAGGAGAGGAACACACAGCACTGCTAATAGAGGATCATACATCACTGCTAATAGAGGGACACACAACACCTGAGGAGGAGAGGAACACATGGCACAGCTAATAGAGGAACACAGCACTGCTAATAGAGGGACACACAACACCTGAGGAGGAGAGGAACACATGGCACAGCTAATAGAGGCACACAGCACTGCTAATACAGGAACACAGCACTGCTAATAGAGGAACACAGCACTGCCAATAGAGGAACACATGGCAGAGCTATTAGAGGAACACACAGCACTGCTAATAGAGGAACACATGGCAGAGCTATTAGAGGAACAAACAGCACTGCTAATAGAGGAACATATAGCACCTGAGGAGAAGAGGAACACACAGCACTGCTAATAGAGGAACACAGCACCGCTATTAGAGGAACACACAGCACCGCTATTAGAGGAACACACAGCACTGCTAATAGAGGAACACACAGCACTGCTAATAGAGGACCACACAGCACTGCTAATAGCGGAACACAGAGCACTGATAGAGGAACACACAGCACTGCTAATAGAGGCACACAGCACTGCTAATAGAGGAACACACAGCACTGCTAATAGAGGAACACACAGCACTGCTAATAGAGGAACACATGGCCCTGCTAATAGAGGAACACACAGCACTGCTAATAGAGGCTCACAGCACCTGAGGAGGAGAGGAACACATGCCACAGCTATTAGAGGAACACACAGCACTGCTAATAGAGGAACACAGCACTGCTAATAGAGGAACACAGCACTGCTAATAGAGGAACACATCACTGCTAATAGAGCAACACACAGCACTGCTAATAGAGGAACACATGGCACAGCTATTAGAGGAACACACAGCACTGCTAATAGAGGAGCACAGCACCTGAGGAGGAGAGAAACACATGGCACAGCTATTAGAGGAACACACAGCACTGCTAATAGAGGAACACAGCACTGCTAATAGAGGAACACACAGCACTGCTAATAGAGGAACACAGCACTGCTAATAGAGGAACACACAGCACTGCTAATAGAGGAACACACAGCACTGCTAATAGAGGAACACAAAGCACTTCTAATAGAGGAGCACAGCACCTGAGGAGGAGAGGAACACATGCCAGAGCTATTAGAGGAACACACAGCACTGCCAATAGAGGAACACATGGCAGAGCTATTAGAGGAACACACAGCACTGCTAATAGAGGAACACATGGCAGAGCTATTAGAGGAACACACAGCACTGCTAATAGAGGAACACATGGCACATCTATTAGAGGAACACACAGCACTGCTAATAGATGACCATATAGCACCTGAGGAGGAGAGGAACACACAGCACTGCTAATAGAGGAACACAGCACCGCTATTAGAGGAACACACAGCACCGCTATTAGAGGAACACACAGCACTGCTAATAGAGGAACACACAGCACTGCTAATAGAGGCCCACACAGCACTGCTAATAGCGGAACACAGAGCACTGCTAATAGAGGAACACACAGCACTGCTAATAGAGGAACACACAGCACTGCTAATAGAGAAACACACAGCACAGCTATTAGAGGAACACACAGCACTGCTAATAGAGGAGCACAGCAACTGAGGAGGAGAGGAACACATGGCACAGCTATTAGAGGAACACACAGCACTGCTAATAGAGGAACACAGCACTGCTAATAGAGGAACACAGCACTGCTAATAGAGGAACACATGGCACTGCTAATAGAGGAGCACAGCACCTGAGGAGGAGAGGAACACAGCACTGCTAATAGAGGAACACAGCACTGCTAATAGAGGAACACAGCACTGCTAATAGAGGAACACACAGCACTGCTAATAGAGGCGCACAGCACCTGAGGAGGAGAGGAACACATGGCACAGCTATTAGAGGAACACACAGCACTGCTAATAGAGGAACACAGCACTGCTAATAGAGTAACACAGCACTGCTAATAGAGGAACACACAGCACTGCTAATAGAGGCACAACACTGCTAATAGAGGAACACAGCACTGCTAATAGAGGAACACAGCACTGCTAATAGAGGAACACACAGCACTGCTAATAGAGGAACACACAGCACTGCTAATAGAGGAACACATGGCACTGCTAATAGAGGAACACACAGCACTGCTAATAGAGGAGCACAGCACCTGAGGAGGAGAGGAACACATGGCACAGCTATTAGAGGAACACACAGCACTGCTAATAGAGGAACACAGCACTGCTAATAGAGGCACACAGCACTGCTAATAGAGGCACACATCACTGCTAATAGAGCAACACACAGCACTGCTAATAGAGGAACACACGGCACAGCTATTAGAGGAACACACAGCACTGCTAATAGAGGAGCACACAGCACTGCTAATAGAGGAACACATGGCACAGCTAATAGAGGAACACATGGCACACCTATTAGAGGAACACACAGCACTGCTAATAGAGGAACACAGCACTGCTAATAGAGGAACACATGGCACAGCTATTAGAGGAACACACAGCACTGCTAATAGAGGTACACAGCACTGCTAATAGAGGAACACATGGCACAGCTATTAGAGGAACACACAGCACTGCTAATAGAGGAACACACAGCACTGCTAATAGAGGAACACATGGCACAGCTATTAGAGGAACACACAGCACTGCTAATAGAGGAACACACAGCACTGCTAATAGAGGAACACATGGCACAGCTATTAGAGGAACACACAGCACTGCTAATAGAGGAACACATGGCACAGCTATTAGAGGAACACACAGCACTGCTAATAGAGGTACACATGGCACAGCTATTAGAGGAACACACAGCACTGCTAATAGAGGAACACACAGCACTGCTAATAGAGGAACACACAGCACTGCTAATAGAGGAACACATGGCACAGCTATTAGAGGAACACACAGCACTGCTAATAGAGGACAACACAGCACTGCTAATAGAGGAACACACAGCACTGCTAATAGAGGAGCACATGGCACAGCTATTAGAGGAACACACAGCACTGCTAATAGAGGAACACAGCACTGCTAATAGAGGAACACACAGCACTGCTAATAGAGGAACACATGGCACAGCTATTAGAGGAACACACAGCACTGCTAATAGAGGAACACATGGCACAGCTATTAGAGGAACACACAGCACTGCTAATAGAGGAACACACAGCACCTGAGGAGGAGAGGAACACATGGCACAGCTAATAGAGGAACACACAGCACTGCTATTAGAGGAACACACAGCACCTGAGGAGGAGAGGAACACACAGCACTGCTAATAGAGGAACATACATCACTGCTAATAGAGGGACACACAACACCTGAGGAGGAGAGGAACACATGGCACAGCTAATAGAGGAACACAGCACTGCTAATAGAGGAACATACATCACTGCTAATAGAGGGACACACAACACCTGAGGAGGAGAGGAACACATGGCACAGCTAATAGAGGAACACAGCACTGGTAATACAGGAACACAGCACTGCTAATAGAGGAACACAGCACTGCTAATAGAGGAACACAGCACTGATAATAGAGGAACACATGGCACTGCTAATAGAGGAAAACACAGCACTGCTAATAGAGGAACACACAGCACCTGAGGAGGAGAGGAACACATGGCACAGCTATTAGAGGAACACACAGCACTGCTAATAGAGGAACACAGCACTGCTAATAGAGGAACACATCACTGCTAATAGAGCAACACACAGCACTGCTAATAGAGGAACACATGGTAGAGCTATTAGAGGAACACACAGCACTGCTAATAGAGGAACACATGGCACAGCTATTAGAGGAACACACAGCACTGCTAGTAGAGGAACACACAGCACTGCTAATAGAGGAACACATGGCACAGCTATTAGAGGAACACACAGCACTGCTAATAGAGGCACACATGGCACAGCTATTAGAGGAACACACAGCACTGCTAATAGAGGAACACACAGCACTGCTAATAGAGGAACACATGGCACAGCTATTAGAGGAACACACAGCACTGCTAATAGAGGCACACACAGCACTGCTAATAGAGGAACACACAACACTGCTAATAGAGGAACACACAGCACTGCTAATAGAGGAACACATGGCACAGCTATTAGAGGAACACACAGCACTGCTAATAGAGGACAACACAGCACTGCTAATAGAGGAACACACAGCACTGCTAATAGAGGAGCACATGGCACAGCTATTAGAGGAACACACAGCACTGCTAATAGAGGAACACAGCACTGCTAATAGAGGAACACACAGCACTGCTAATAGAGGAACACATGGCACAGCTATTAGAGGAACACACAGCACTGCTAATAGAGGAACACATGGCACAGCTATTAGAGGAACACACAGCACTGCTAATAGAGGAACACACAGCACCTGAGGAGGAGAGGAACACATGGCACAGCTAATAGAGGAACACACAGCACTGCTATTAGAGGAACACACAGCACCTGAGGAGGAGAGGAACACACAGCACTGCTAATAGAGGAACATACATCACTGCTAATAGAGGGACACACAACACCTGAGGAGGAGAGGAACACATGGCACAGCTAATAGAGGAACACAGCACTGCTAATAGAGGAAAACACAGCACTGCTAATAGAGGAGCACAGCACCTGAGGAGGAGAGGAACACATGGCACAGCTATTAGAGGAACACACAGCACTGCTAATAGAGGAACACAGCACTGCTAATAGAGGAACACATCACTGCTAATAGAGCAACACACAGCACTGCTAATAGAGGAACACATGGTAGAGCTATTAGAGGAACACACAGCACTGCTAATAGAGGAACACATGGCACAGCTATTAGAGGAACACACAGCACTGCTAGTAGAGGAACACATGGCACAGCTATTAGAGGAACACACAGCACTGCTAATAGAGGAACACATGGCACAGCTATTAGAGGAACACACAGCACTGCTAATAGAGGAACACACAGCACTGCTAATAGAGGAACACATGGCACAGCTATTAGAGGAACACACAGCACTGCTAATAGAGGCACACACAGCACTGCTAATAGAGGAACACACAACACTGCTAATAGAGGAACACACGGCACTGCTAATAGAGGAACACATGGCACAGCTATTAGAGGAACACACAGCACTGCTAATAGAGGGACACATGGCATAGCTATTAGAGGAACACACAGCACTGCTAATAGAGGCACACATGGCACAGCTATTAGAGGAACACACAGCACTGCTAATAGAGGGACACATGGCACAGCTATTAGAGGAACACACAGCACTGCTAATAGAGGAACACATGGCACAGCTATTAGAGGAACACACAGCACTGCTAATAGAGGTACACATGGCACAGCTATTAGAGGAACACACAGCACTGCTAATAGAGGAACATATACCACCTGAGGAGGAGAGGAACACATGGCACAGCTAATAGAGGAACACACAGCACTGCTAATAGAGGAACATACATCACTGCTAATAGAGGGACACACAACACCTGAGGAGGAGAGGAACACATGGCACAGCTAATAGAGGAACACAGCACTGCTAATAGAGGAACATACATCACTGCTAATAGAGGGACACACAACACCTGAGGAGGAGAGGAACACATGGCACAGCTAATAGAGGAACACAGCACTGCTAATACAGGAACACAGCACTGCTAATAGAGGAACACAGCACTGATAATAGAGGAACACATGGCACTGCTAATAGAGGAACACACAGCACTGCTAATAGAGGAGCACAGCGCCTGAGGAGGAGAGGAACACATGGCACAGCTATTAGAGGAACACACAGCACTGCTAATAGAGGAACACAGCACTGCTAATAGAGGAACACATCACTGCTAATAGAGCAACACACAGCACTGCTAATAGAGGAACACATGGCAGAGCTATTACAGGAACACACAGCACTGCTAATAGAGGAAAACATGGCACAGCTATTAGAGGAAAACACAGCACTGCTAGTAGAGGAACACACAGCACTGCTAATAGAGGAGCACACAGCACAGCTAATAGAGGAACACATGGCACAGCTAATAGAGGAACACACGGCACAGCTATTAGAGGAACACACAGCACTGCTAATAGAGGAACACACAGCACTGCTAATAGAGGCACACACAGCACTGCTAATAGAGGAACACATGGCACAGCTATTAGAGGAACACACAGCACTGCTAATAGAGGAACACATGGCACAGCTATTAGAGGAACACACAGCACTGCTAATAGAGGTACATATACCACCTGAGGAGGAGAGGAACACACAGCACTGCTAATAGAGGCACACAGCACTGCTAATAGAGGAACATACATCACTGCTAATAGAGGGACACACAACACCTGAGGAGGAGAGGAACACATGGCACAGCTAATAGAGGAACACAGCACTGGTAATACAGGAACACAGCACTGCTAATAGAGGAACACAGCACTGCTAATAGAGGAACACAGCACTGATAATAGAGGAACACATGGCACTGCTAATAGAGGAAAACACAGCACTGCTAATAGAGGAGCACAGCACCTGAGGAGGAGAGGAACACATGGCACAGCTATTAGAGGAACACACAGCACTGCTAATAGAGGAACACAGCACTGCTAATAGAGGAACACATCACTGCTAATAGAGCAACACACAGCACTGCTAATAGAGGAACACATGGTAGAGCTATTAGAGGAACACACAGCACTGCTAATAGAGGAACACATGGCACAGCTATTAGAGGAACACACAGCACTGCTAATAGAGGAACACATGGCACAGCTATTAGAGGAACACACAGCACTGCTAATAGAGGAACACATGGCACAGCTATTAGAGGAACACACAGCACTGCTAATAGAGGAACACACAGCACTGCTAATAGAGGAACACATGGCACAGCTATTAGAGGAACACACAGCACTGCTAATAGAGGCACACACAGCACTGCTAATAGAGGAACACACAACACTGCTAATAGAGGAACACACGGCACTGCTAATAGAGGAACACACAGCACTGCTAATAGAGGAACACATGGCACAGCTATTAGAGGAACACACAGCACTGCTAATAGAGGGACACATGGCACAGCTATTAGAGGAACACACAGCACTGCTAATAGAGGCACACATGGCACAGCTATTAGAGGAACACACAGCACTGCTAATAGAGGGACACATGGCACAGCTATTAGAGGAACACACAGCACTGCTAATAGAGGAACACATGGCACAGCTATTAGAGGAACACACAGCACTGCTAATAGAGGTACACATGGCACAGCTATTAGAGGAACACACAGCACTGCTAATAGAGGAACATATACCACCTAGGAGGAACACACATGGCACAGCTAATAGAGGAACACACAGCACTGCTAATAGAGGAACATACATCACTGCTAATAGAGGGACACAACACCTGAGGAGGAGAGGAACACATGGCACAGCTAATAGAGGAACACAGCACTGCTAATAGAGGAACATACAGCACTGCTAATAGAGGGACACACAACACCTGAGGAGAGAGGAACACATGGCACAGCTAATAGAGGAACACAGCACTGCTAATAGAGGAACACAGCACTGCTAATAGAGGAACACAGCACTGATAATAGAGGAACACATGGCACTGCTAATAGAGGAACACACAGCACTGCTAATAGAGGAGCACAGCGCCTGAGGAGGAGAGGAACACATGGCACAGCTATTAGAGGAACACACAGCACTGCTAATAGAGGAACACAGCACTGCTAATAGAGGAACACATCACTGCTAATAGAGCAACACACAGCACTGCTAATAGAGGAACACATGGCAGAGCTATTACAGGAACACACAGCACTGCTAATAGAGGAAAACATGGCACAGCTATTAGAGGAAAACACAGCACTGCTAGTAGAGGAACACACAGCACTGCTAATAGAGGAGCACACAGCACAGCTAATAGAGGAACACATGGCACAGCTAATAGAGGAACACACGGCACAGCTATTAGAGGAACACACAGCACTGCTAATAGAGGAACACACAGCACTGCTAATAGAGGCACACACAGCACTGCTAATAGAGGAACACATGGCACAGCTATTAGAGGAACACACAGCACTGCTAATAGAGGAACACATGGCACAGCTATTAGAGGAACACACAGCACTGCTAATAGAGGTACATATACCACCTGAGGAGGAGAGGAACACACAGCACTGCTAATAGAGGCACACATGGCACAGCTATTAGAGGAACACACAGCACTGCTAATAGAGGTACATATACCACCTGAGGAGGAGAGGAACACATGGCACAGCTAATAGAGGAACACACAGCACTGCTATTAGAGGAACACACAGCACCTGAGGAGGAGAGGAACACACAGCACTGCTAATAGAGGAACATACATCACTGCTAATAGAGGGACACACAACACCTGAGGAGGAGAGGAACACATGGCACAGCTAATAGAGGAACACGGCACTGCTAATAGAGGAACATACATCACTGCTAATAGAGGGACACCCAACACCTGAGGAGGAGAGGAACACATGGCACAGCTATTAGAGGAACACACAGCACTGCTAGTAGAGGAACACACAGCACTGCTAATAGAGGAACACATGGCACAGCTATTAGAGGAACACACAGCACTGCTAATAGAGGAACACATGGCACAGCTATTAGAGGAACACACAGCACTGCTAATAGAGGAACACACAGCACTGCTAATAGAGGAACACATGGCACAGCTATTAGAGGAACACACAGCACTGCTAATAGAGGCACACACAGCACTGCTAATAGAGGAACACACAACACTGCTAATAGAGGAACACACGGCACTGCTAATAGAGGAACACACAGCACTGCTAATAGAGGAACACATGGCACAGCTATTAGAGGAACACACAGCACTGCTAATAGAGGGACACATGGCACAGCTATTAGAGGAACACACAGCACTGCTAATAGAGGCACACATGGCACAGCTATTAGAGGAACACACAGCACTGCTAATAGAGGGACACATGGCACAGCTATTAGAGGAACACACAGCACTGCTAATAGAGGAACACATGGCACAGCTATTAGAGGAACACACAGCACTGCTAATAGAGGTACACATGGCACAGCTATTAGAGGAACACACAGCACTGCTAATAGAGGAACATATACCACCTGAGGAGGAGAGGAACACATGGCACAGCTAATAGAGGAACACACAGCACTGCTAATAGAGGAACATACATCACTGCTAATAGAGGGACACACAACACCTGAGGAGGAGAGGAACACATGGCACAGCTAATAGAGGAACACAGCACTGCTAATAGAGGAACATACATCACTGCTAATAGAGGGACACACAACACCTGAGGAGGAGAGGAACACATGGCACAGCTAATAGAGGAACACAGCACTGCTAATACAGGAACACAGCACTGCTAATAGAGGAACACAGCACTGATAATAGAGGAACACATGGCACTGCTAATAGAGGAACACACAGCACTGCTAATAGAGGAGCACAGCGCCTGAGGAGAGAGGAACACATGGCACAGCTATTAGAGGAACACACAGCACTGCTAATAGAGGAACACAGCACTGCTAATAGAGGAACACATCACTGCTAATAGAGCAACACACAGCACTGCTAATAGAGGAACACATGGCAGAGCTATTACAGGAACACACAGCACTGCTAATAGAGGAAAACATGGCACAGCTATTAGAGGAAAACACAGCACTGCTAGTAGAGGAACACACAGCACTGCTAATAGAGGAGCACACAGCACAGCTAATAGAGGAACACATGGCACAGCTAATAGAGGAACACACGGCACAGCTAGAGGAACACACAGCACTGCTAATAGAGGAACACACAGCACTGCTAATAGAGGCACACACAGCACTGCTAATAGAGGAACACATGGCACAGCTATTAGAGGAACACACAGCACTGCTAATAGAGGAACACATGGCACAGCTATTAGAGGAACACACAGCACTGCTAATAGAGGTACATATACCACCTGAGGAGGAGAGGAACACACAGCACTGCTAATAGAGGCACACATGGCACAGCTATTAGAGGAACACACAGCACTGCTAATAGAGGTACATATACCACCTGAGGAGGAGAGGAACACATGGCACAGCTAATAGAGGAACACACAGCACTGCTATTAGAGGAACACACAGCACCTGAGGAGGAGAGGAACACACAGCACTGCTAATAGAGGAACATACATCACTGCTAATAGAGGGACACACAACACCTGAGGAGGAGAGGAACACATGGCACAGCTAATAGAGGAACACGGCACTGCTAATAGAGGAACATACATCACTGCTAATAGAGGGACACCCAACACCTGAGGAGGAGAGGAACACATGGCACAGCTAATAGAGGAACACAGCACTGCTAATACATGAACACAGCACTGCTAATAGAGGAACACAGCACTGATAATAGAGGAACACACAGCACTGCTAATAGAGGAACACACAGCACCTGAGGAGGAGAGGAACACATGGCACAGCTATTAGAGGAACACACAGCAAAGCTAATAGAGGAACACACAGCACTGATAATAGAGGAACACAGCACTGCTAATAGCACCTGAGGAGGAGAGGAACACAGCACTGCTAATAGCACCTGAGGAGGAGAGGAACACACAGCACTGCTAATAGCACCTGAGGAGGAGAGGAACACCCAGTACTGCTAATAACACCTGAGGAGGAGGAACACAGCACTGCTAATAGCACCTGAGGAGGAGGAACACAGCACTGCTAATAGCACCTGAGGAGGAGAGGAACACACAGCACTGTTAATAGAGGAACACAGCACTGCTAATAGAGGAACATATAGCACAGCTATTAGAGGAACATATAGCACATCTCTTAGAGGAACACACAGCACTGCTAATAGAGGAACACTGTTACGGATACAGTTATCCTGTGTGTGTGTGTGTATCCTGTGTGTGTTTCTTTTCTCTCCTTCTCCCCTCACAGGTGAAAACCATCACTCCCCAATCAATCAACAATCAATCATCAATCAGAAGACACACCTCCTCCTATTTCCTACCCTATCACAGTTCCTTCCCCATGGTTTAAAAACCCCATCATTTGTTTGTTCTCTAGCTCAATCTCTAGCTCAATCTCTAGCTCAATCTCTAGCTCAATCTCTAGCTCAATCTCTCTGTAAATGCAATGTCTGTAGGTCTCTGTGTTTCACTCTCGCTTTGTGTCTTAACCTCTCTTTTGTTTAAAGCACCTCCATATCACTTTCATCACCTGTGAGTATTGTTTTTGGTTATGGTGTTTGTTTGTTGCTGGTGGGAAAAGGGGGAAACCAAGACAAGTCGCCCATGGGCATACACTACCCGTAGGTGAACTTTGTTAAATACACTAGTTAGAACTGGGCGGACCACCCACTGTATTTTTGGTTAGTTAGTTAGCTGTTGTTAAAGTAGGCTAGTCTAGCTTAGGGGTGTTTTTGAATACTTATTGTTTCTTTCCTTGGGTCCAGCTCAGCCCCTTTTTCCTGCTCCCCCCATTACCGTGTGTTTATAAATAAACCTAGAGTTTGACGGTAGATTTCTGTTGTCGTGGTTATTTCGTGCACACTTTTATTTTGTCACAATAATAATTTGCATGAGTTATGTTACGGGTCTCATTACCATCCCCCCTAGACTGTCGGGCCAAAAGGGATTCGTAACATAAGTGGAGCCTCGTCCGGGATCTGTCATAACTGACACCCATGCCGCTCATGTAGATTGTTGTAGTGGTATAGTTCAGTGTTGAGCGTCATAGCTGAAGTAGCATTAGTGTTTGCTATTTTCTTTGACACTTCTGAAGTAGTGTAAAATGACTACTTTTGATTTGAGATCCTTTTTGGATAACCCTTCGTGGGAGGTTTTTGACAAATGTCGTAGAGTTGATTTAATGACCTTGGCTGACCATTATTCAGTATCGATTCCGCAGAGTTTAGTTAAGGCGGAGGTTAAACGGCTAGTATTAAATGTATTGTTGGAAGAGCAGGTGCTTGTGTTACCGCTGCCTGAGCCTACTACCCCTGTAGGGGATGTTGCTGCTCCTGTAAGCCCATTGGTGTCTGATAATGAGGGCGAGGCTAAAACACCAGCCACATTGTCCCGTTTTGATCCACTCTCCCCACTGTCAAATGGTGATGCCAGGAGGGATGTCCGTTTAGCACAGTTCCAACTGGAGGTGGAAGAGAGAGCCCAAATTAGGCGAGAGACTCTCCAGTTGGAGATGTGCAAAATAGAGCAGAAAAAGAACGAGAACAACGGCATTTGGAGATGTGTAAAATTGAGGCAGACAGAGAACAAAGGCAGTTGGAGTTCAAAATGCGCCAGATGGAACTGGAGACAGCGAGGCTAGCCTCCGGTCCTACTGTGCCTGTTTGTGAGCCGTCCTCACCTGCTGTGTCCTCAAACACGTTTGACATTAGTAGGCAGATTGCCTTAGTACCTTTGTTCAGAGAGTCAGAGGTTGACTCCTATTTTTGTGTATTTGAGCGTATAGCCGTAGCATTGAAATGGCCTGAAGAGGTATGGTGCCTATTACTTCAGTGTAAATTAACTGGTAAAGCCCAAGAGGTTTTGTCAGCGCTACCTCTGGAGGACAGTTTGAATTATGAAGTGGTCAAAGCTACTGTTCTTCGTGCCTATGAGCTTGTGCCTGAGGCATACCGACAGAGATTTAGGTCTCATAGAAAGTCTTCTAGCAAGACTTATGTGGAATTTGCAAGAGACAAGGGAAATCTGTTTGATAAATGGCATGCTGCTAGTAAGGTAACTGATTTCAACTCTCTCCGGGAGTTAATCTTGTTGGAAGAGTTTAAAAATTGCTTGCCCGAACGCATTGTAGTTTACCTAAACGAACAGAAAGTATCCTCCCTGGCAGAAGCGTCTGTGTTGGCAGACGAGTTTGTGTTGACGCACAAGAGTGTGTTTTCGGCTCAAACTGAGAGTAGAGCCACTGAGTTTCCTACCTTTAGCCCTAGTCGGCCAGCAGTAGTATATCAAGCACGCCAGAAGAATGAGCGTCCCTGTTTCTATTGTCATAAAGTAGGACATATGATTAATGATTGCTTCCTGCTTAAACGCAAACAAGGGATGCCTCTTCGTGCCAAGCCACCAACAGGTGTTGCTATAATTCGTACGGTTGTGAGGTCTGCAACAAAACAGATGCCTCAGGGTAACTGTAGTTTGAAAGTCTCAGTCCCCGACCGCAGTTATGAACCATTCATTTTCGAGGGGTTTGTGTCCCTAACGAATGACGAAGCATCTCAGCGACCGGTTAAAATCCTTAGAGATACTGGTGCGGCGCAGTCGTTTATATTGTCTGATGTGTTGCCCTTATCTGACGATACATACTGTGGTTCCAGTGTGTTAGTGCAGGGTATTGAAATGGGTTTTGTCCCAGTGCCATTGCACTTTGTGAAAGTACACTCTGAGTTAATCAGTGGAATATTCAGAGTGGGGGTACGCCCTATGTTGCCAGTGAAAGGTGTGACCTTTATAATGGGTAACATTTAAGTCATTTACATTTAAGTCATTTAGCAGACGCTCTTATCCAGAGCGACTTACAAATTGGTGCTTTCACCTTATGACATCCAGTGGAACAGCCACTTTACAATAGTGCATCTAGGTCTTTTAAGGGGGGGGAGAAAGATTACTTTATCCTATCCTAGGTATTCCTTAAAGAGGTGGGGTTTCAGGTGTCTCCGGAAGGTGGTGATTGACTCCGCTGTCCTGGCGTCGTGAGGAGTTTGTTCCACCATTGGGGGCCAGAGCAGCAAACAGTTTTGACTGGGCTGAGCGGGAACTGTACTTCCTCAGTGGTAGGGAGGCGAGCAGGCCAGAGGTGGATGAACGCAGTGCCCTTGTTTGGGTGTAGGGCCTGATCAGAGCCTGGAGGTAGTGAGGTGCCGTTCCCCTCACAGCTCCGTAGGCAAGCACCATGGTCTTGTAGCGGATGCGAGCTTCAACTGGAAGCCAGTGGAGAGAGCGGAGGAGCGGGGTGACGTGAGAGAACTTGGGAAGGTTGAACACCAGACGGGCTGCGGCGTTCTGGATGAGTTGTAGGGGTTTAATGGCACAGGCAGGGAGCCCAGCCAACAGCGAGTTGCAGTAATCCAGACGGGAGATGACAAGTGCCTGGATTAGGACCTGCGCCGCTTCCTGTGTGAGGCAGGGTCGTACTCTGCGGATGTTGTAGAGCATGAACCTACAGGAACGGGCCACCGCCTTGATGTTATTTGAGAACGACAGGGTGTTGTCCAGGATCACGCCAAGGTTCTTAGCGCTCTGGGACGAGGACACAATGGAGTTGTCAACCGTGATGGCGAGATCATGGAACGGGCAGTCCTTCCCCGGGAGGAAGAGCAGCTCCGTCTTGCCGAGGTTCAGCTTGAGGTGATGATCCGTCATCCACACTGATATGTCTGCCAGACATGCAGAGATGCGATTCGCCACCTGGTCGTCAGAAGGGGGAAAGGAGAAGATTAATTGTGTGTCGTCTGCATAGCAATGATAGGAGAGACCATGTGAGGTTATGACAGAGCCAAGTGACTTGGTGTATAGCGAGAATAGGAGAGGGCCTAGAACAGAGCCCTGGGGGACACCAGTGGTGAGAGCACGTGGTGAGGAGACGGATTCTCGCCACGCCACCTGGTAGGAGCGACCTGTCAGGTAGGACGCAATCCAAGGCAGCCGATAGGTCTAGAAGGATGAGAGCAGAGGAGAGAGAGTTAGCTTTAGCAGTGCGGAGCGCCTCCGTGATACAGAGAAGAGCAGTCTCAGTTGAATGACTAGTCTTGAAACCTGACTGATTTGGATCAAGAAGGTCATTGCCGGAGGAAAGGTAGTACCCGTATTGGAAGTATTGGATAAAAGTGACCACTCTCTCTCTAATGAGCTGGCACAGAGTTATCCACATGTGTTCCCCGCTTGTGCTGTCACTCGTGCTCAGGCACGACAAGAGGGTGACGTGATAGATTTGTCGAACACTGTTCTGTTCAAAGAGGTTGATCAAGAAGATGGATTGTGTGATACCTCTGAGAAGCTGATCACCTCTGACAAACAGCCCAGGAAAGAATCAAAGAACGTTGAACTTATTGCTGATGCAATACAGTTACCAGTCACTCGTGAGCAGCTGATTGCTAACCAAAAGGTTGACAACAAGCTTGCTAAATGTTTTTCTAGTGTTGTCTCATTGGAAGATGTGAAGAAGAAGAACGTGGCTTACTTCATTGATGGTAATCTCCTCATACGTAAATGGAAATCCCATGTTGACGCGGATGGAGATTGGAATGCTGTTTACCAAATAGTGATTCCTACAGCCTTTCGACAAAATGTGTTATCCCTTGCTCATGATCACCAGTGGTCTGGTCATTTAGGAATCACAAAAACTTATGATCGGATCCTTCGACATTTTTTTGGCCGGGTTTAAAACAAGATGTGGCTCAGTTCTGTCGGACATGCCACACATGTCAGATAACAGGAAAACCAAATCAGGTTATTCCTCCCGCTCCTCTTTGTCCCATACCTGTCATTAGGTGAACCATTCGAGCATGTGGTGGTTGATTGTGTCAGACCGTTACCGAAGACAAAATCGGGTAACCAGTTTTTGTTAACGATAATGTGTATGGCTACAAGATACCCCGAGGCCATTCCTCTGAGAAGGATTACAGCCCCGGTAGTGAGTAAAGCCTTAATAAAATTCTTCACGACATTCGGGTTACCTAGGGTGGTACAAAGCGATCAAGGAACCAATTTCCTATCCAAGCTCTTCAGGCAGGTGTTAAAATCCTTGTCAATTATCCTTGTGTGTCAAGCGCCTATCACCCAGAGTCTCAGGGTGCACTTGAAAGATGGCATCAGACACTGAAGTCTATGCTACGTAAATATTGTTTGGAATCTGAGAAAGATTGGGATGAGGGAGTTCCTCTAGTTTTGTTTGCTGCTCGTGAAACTGTGCAGGAGTCCCTAGGTTTCAGCCCGGCTGAACTGGTGTTTGGTCACACAGTGAGAGGACCAATGAAAGTCCTTAAAGAACAGTTCTTGTCCCAAGAGTTGTGTACCAGAGATGAGAATGTGTTGGAATATGACATTAATGTTGGAAATGCTACACCTATCAAGCAACACCCATATCGTATCAACGCTTCCAAGAGGAAGATAATGAGGGATGAGGTGAGATATTTGTTGGAGAATGACCTGGCTAAGCCAAGTTCAAGCCCTTGGAGTTCTCCTTGCATTTTGGTTCCTAAACCTGATGGTACGTCCAGGTTATGTACGGATTATCGAAAGGTAAATTCTGTCACAATGCCAGATTCGTTCCCGTTACCCCGACTGGACGACTGTATCGACACTATTGGTGCTGCTAAGTATGTAACTAAGTTAGACCTCTTAAAAGGTTACTGGCAGGTTCCGTTAACGTCACGTGCTTCTGAGATTTCTGCCTTTGTGACCCCAGACAACTTCCTACAGTACTCAGTCATGGCTTTTGGGATGCGAAATGCACCAGCCACTTTCCAACGACTGGTTAACTCCGTATTAGCTGGCGTTCCTAATTGTAGTGCATACCTTGATGACCTAGTGATTTATTCGTCTAAGTGGTCAGATCATGTTGACTCTCTAAGGGTAGTATGTGAACGGTTGGCAGCTGCTTCTCTAACCCTGAACTTGGCAAAGTGCGAGTTTGGGAAGGCTACTGTTACCTATCTCGGTAAAGAGGTTGGCCATGTACAGGTGCGCCCTGTTGATGCCAAGGTCTTGGCTATAACTGCATTCCCTGCACCTACCACCAGACGAGAGCTACGCCGCTTTTTAGGGATGGTTGGCTACTACCGTAGCTTCTGTAAAAATTTCTCTGCGGTAGTTGCTCCATTGACCGATTTGCTTAGTCCGGCTAGATCATTTGTGTGGTCCCCTGATTGTAAGAGCGCTTTTGAATCAGCGAAAGCACTCTTATGTAGTACACCTGTACTTGCTGCTCCAGATTTTGAACAACCGTTCAAACTTGAGGTAGATGCTAGTGCCAGAGGTGCTGGTGCTGTTCTACTGCAGCAGGACAAGAGTGGAGTGGATCATCCCGTTTGTTATTTTTCATGTAAATTTAATAAATGTCAAACAAACTATGCGACAATAGAACAAGAAGCTCTTGCTTTGTTGTTGGCTCTGCAATACTTTGAAGTATATATTGGTTCCAGTGCCCTACCCGTGATTGTATATACTGACCATAACCCCTTAGTTTTTCTCCACCGAATGTACAACCAGAACCAGCGCCTTATGCGTTGGGTGCTGATTGTACAAAATTATAATTTGGAGATCCGCCACAAAAAGGGTTCTGATAATGTGTTGGCAGATGCTTTGTCTCGTGTGTGATTTCTGTATGTTTTGCAAGGTTGTTGCTTTGTGAGTTTTCATTGAAATACTGTAGTCGCAACCCCTAGGGTTGCTCTTTTAAGGGTGGGAGTGTTACGGATACAGTTATCCTGTGTGTGTGTGTATCCTGTGTGTGTTTCTTTTCTCTCCTTCTCCCCTCACAGGTGAAAACCATCACTCCCCAATCAATCAACAATCAATCATCAATCAGAAGACACACCTCCTATTTCCTACCCTATCACAGTTCCTTCCCCATGGTTTAAAAACCCCATCATTTGTTTGTTCTCTAGCTCAATCTCTAGCTCAATCTCTAGCTCAATCTCTAGCTCAATCTCTCTGTAAATGCCATGTCTGTAGGTCTCTGTGTTTCACTCTCGCTTTGTGTCTTAACCTCTCTTTTGTTTAAAGCACCTCCATATCACTTTGTCATCACCTGTGAGTATTGTTTTTGGTTATGGTGTTTGTTTGTTGCTGGTGGGAAAAGGGGGAAACCAAGACAAGTCGCGCATGGGCATACACTACCCGTAGGTGAACTTTGTTAAATACACTAGTTAGAACTGGGCGGACCACCCACTGTATTTTTGGTTAGTTAGTTAGCTGTTGTTAAAGTAGGCTAGTCTAGCTTAGGGGTGTTTTTGAATACTTATTGTTTCTTTCCTTGGGTCCAGCTCAGCCCCTTTTTCCTGCTCCCCCCATTACCGTGTGTTTATAAATAAACCTAGAGTTTGACGGTAGATTTCTGTTGTCGTGGTTATTTCGTGCACACTTTTACTTTGTCACAATAATAATTTGCATGAGTTATGTTACGGGTCTCATTACCATCCCCCCTAGACTGTCGGGCCAAAAGGGATTCGTAACAAACACACAGCACTGCTAATAGAGGAACACACAGCACCGCTATTAGAGGAACACACAGCACCGCTATTAGAGGAACACACAGCACCGCTATTAGAGGAACACACAGCACCGCTATTAGAGGAACACACAGCATTGCTAATAGAGGAACACACAGCACTGCTAATAGAGGAACACACTGCACTTCTAATAGAGGAACACGCAGCACTGCTAATAGAGGAACACACAGCACTGCTAATAGAGGAACACAGCACTGCTAATAGAGGAACACACAGCACTGTTAATAGAGGAACACACAGCACAGCTATTAGAGGAACACACAGCACTGCTAATAGAGGAACACATGGCACAGCTATTAGAGGAACACACAGCACTGCTAGTAGAGGAACATATAGCACCTGAGGAGGAGAGGAACACACAGCACTGCTAATAGAGGAACACACAGCACTGCTAATAGAGGAACACAGCACTGCTAATAGAGGAACACACAGCACTGCTAATAGAGGAACACACAGCACTGCTAATAGAGGAACACACAGCACTGCTAATAGAGGAGCACAGAGCACTGCTAATAGAGGAACACACAGCACTGCTAATAGCACCAGAGGAGGAGAGGAACACCTTTATTATCAAAACAATATTTAACCTTTATTTAACAAGGAAAGTCAGTTAAGAACAAATTCTTATTTACAATGTGCTATGTTCACCACA
The DNA here is from genome assembly GCF_034236695.1 of Oncorhynchus nerka. NCBI lineage: Eukaryota > Metazoa > Chordata > Actinopteri > Salmoniformes > Salmonidae > Oncorhynchus > Oncorhynchus nerka. The sequence goes on along the minus strand of NC_088407.1, from coordinate 76,870,930 downwards.
AAGCACAGGTAACAGCACCGCAGGAGGACTTGAGAAAGCTGAGGGGCAACAATCAACCACTCATGGTGTCTTTCGCTCAGCACATATCAAAGCTGCAGGCTAAAGTTAAATCTAGACTTGGTTTCCTCTATTGTAATCGCTCCTCTTTCACACCAGCTGCCAAACCAACTCTGATTCAGATGACCATCCTACCCATGCTAGATTATGGAGACGTAATTTATAGATCGGCAGGTAAGGGTGCTCTCGAGTGGCTAGATGTTCTTTACCATTCGGCCATCAGATTTGCCACCAATGCTCCTTATAGGACACATCACTGCACTCTATACTCCTCTGTAAACTGGTCATCTCTGTATACCCGTCGCAAGACACACTGGTTGATGCTTATTTATGAAACCCTCTTAGGCCTCACTCCCCCCTATCTGAGAAATCTACTACAGCTGCCATCCTTCACATACAACACTCGTTCTGCCAGTCACATTCTGTTAAAGGTCCCCAAAGCACACACATCCTTGGCTCGCTAGTCTATTCAGTACGCTGCAGCCAGCAACTGGAACGAGCTGCAACAAACACTCAAACTGGACAGTTTTATCTCAGTCTCTTCATTCAAAGACTCAATCATGGACACTAACTGACAGTTGTGGCTGCTTTGTGTAATGTATTGTTGTCTTTGTACTGTTCTCTGTGCCCAACAATGTTTGTATCCTGTTTTGTGCTGCTACCATGTTGTGATTCTGCTATGTTGTGTTGCTACCATGTTGTTGTCAAGTTGTGTTGCTACCATGCTGTGTTGGAATGTGATGCTGCCATGCTATGTTGTTGTCTTAGGTCTCTTTTTATGTAGTGTTGTCTCTCTTGTCGTGATGTGTTTTGTCCTATATTTTTATTTAATTTATTTTTTGTCTTTTGATAAGCCATCATTGTAAATAAGAATTTGTACTTAACTGACTTGCTGTAACGTCCAAAGAGTGAATGTGTGTGGAGTCAGGCACAGAGAGCCAAGGATACGGGAAAAGACACGCTTTAATGTCCAACCAGAAACATGTACAAATAGGTGACGCCGAAACACAGGCGTAATACAATCCACCTAAAATACACACGGGTATCGCTCCACACTGACTAGGGTCCCCCAGCCACATCATAATACACACAGGCACAAACGACCTGAGAGCCCAGCAGGAAAGGGTGGCCACAGCACTCAAGGAAATGATTGAAAAAGCCTCTTCCACTTTTCACCCTGCTACCACAAAGATACTTTCACTATACCACCCTACAGTGAGTAAATACAAGCATTTCCCAGGACTGTGCCTCAAAACCAAATGTTTACCTGGCCCCCACTCCACCCCCCACTGGACCTGGCCTTTATGACCAGGTCCATCTCTACAAGGCAGCAGTCCATATCTTTACCAGGACCATGAGGCACATCACCCTCAAACACAGACCCAGCATCTCACACAGAAACAACAGAGAAATGGACACCCCTCCCAGACCAGCGAGACACCCTCCCAGAACTGAGACCCCCCCACAGGATCCACACCAAGAGGACCTACACCCAGACCACAGCACCGCCAGCCACATCCCCACCCCAACCAGTCGACCCCTCCCCAAACAAACCCTAGCCACACCCTATATAGGCCCGCCCAGATCAGTCTTACGCCCCCTGCCCCCTGCCCCCTGCCCCCGCATCAAGGACCTCAACATGACAGCAGGACATATGCCCAGGCCGTGAGCAGAGCAACAGAACCAACCCCCACTAATAGACCCGCCCAAGCCCCGTCCTGCAACCTAAGAGGTATGTATCAGATGTTCAACATCCTCTGCTGACACCTACTGTGATGGTCCGAGCCTGAACCACACAAAGACAACACTAGACACTATGGAACACAAAGCTTTTACTATCTCATCCTGGAATATACATGGTCTGAGGTCATCTGCCTTCAGCATAAAGAGCAGGAACCTTGACTTCACCAAAGAAATCAGAAATACAGACATTGTCATCCTACAAGAAACATGGTATAGAGGAGACGAACCCACTGGTTTCCCTCTAGGTTAAAGATAGCTGTTAGTCCCATCCACCAAACTACCAGGTGTGAAACAGGGACTCAGGGGGTACGCTGGTATAGAGCAGACCTAACCCATTCTATTAAATTAGTCAAAACCACAAATTCAAATTCCATCTAGACACCGTTGCCCAAGGTCACACAAAGAACTATACATACCTCGGCCTAATCCTCAGCTCCACAGGTAACTTCCACAAAGCCGTGAACAATCTGAGAGACAGGACAAGAAGGGCCTTGTACGCCGTTAAAAGGAACATCAAATTCGACATACTTAATAGGATCTGGCAAAAATCACACACAAAGCTAAATTACTCTGCATATTAAGTATTTAACACATCTACCACCCCCATCCGTTCACCCACCAGCCTCTCCCATACCCCCTTGTGGCCCTACCGGCACACACGCACGCACACGCACACATACACACGCTCCCCTTCCCTCCCCATCCCACCCCATCCACCCCAAACGGCCTCTCGCTAAATGTATTCTCTGTGTATTCATGAAACAGACTGAGGAATGGTACAGATCAGATGAGGATGACAGCCATATTTTTGTTGCTTTGATAATTCATAAGCTCTCTTCGTCCGCAGCTCCCCATTCCCAGCCAGGGACTAAAAGCTCTAAAGTTGTCAATGTATGTTCCACATTTGAGCTACTGTGTCTGTTGGGGCTGTTAGAGCTGTTAGGGCTGTGGTGAGCTGTTAGAGCTGTTAGGGCTGTTAGGGCTGTTAGGACTGTTAGAGCTGTTAGGACTGTTAGGACTGTTAGAACTGTTAGGGCTGTTAGGACTGTTAGGACTGTTAGGGCTGTTAGGACTCTTAGGGCTGTTAGAGCTGTTAGAGTTGTTAGGACTGTTAGGGCTGTTAGGACTGTTAGGACTGTTAGGGCTGTTAGGACTGTTAGGGCTGTTAGGGCTGTTAGGGCTGTTTGGACTATTAGGATTGTTAGGGCTGTTAGGACTGTTAGGACTGTTAGGACTGTTATGGCTGTTAGAGCTGTTAGGGCTGTTAGGGCTGTTTGGACTATTAGGACTGTTAGGGCTGTTAGGGCTGTTTGGACTATTAGAACTGTTAGGGCTGTTAGGGCTGTTAGAGCTGTAAGGGCTTTTAGAGCTGTTAGAGCTGTTAGGACTGTTAGGACTGTTAGGGCTGTTAGGGCTGTTAGTGCTGTTAGGGCTGTTAGGGCTGTTAGGGCTGTTTGGACTGTTAAGACTGTTGGGGCTGTTAGGACTGTTGGGGCTGTTAGGACTGTTGGGGCTGTTTGGACTGTTAGGACTGTTGGGGCTGTTTGGACTATTAGTACTGTTAGGGCTGTTAGGACTGTTAGGACTGTTAGGGCTGTTAGGACTGTTAGGGTTGTTAGAGCTGTTAGGGCTGTTAGAGCTGTTAGGACTGTTAGGGCTGTTAGAGCTGTTAGGGCTGTTTGGACTATTAGTACTGTTAGGGCTGTTAGGACTGTTAGGACTGTTAGAGCTGTTAGGACTGTTAGGACTGTTAGGACTGTTAGGGCTGTTAGAGCTGTTAGGGCTGTTTGGACTATTAGGACTCTTAGAGCTGTTAGGGCTGTTTGGACTATTAGGGCTGTTAGGACTGTTAGGACTGTTAGGGCTGTTAGGGCTGTAAAGGCTGTTTGGACTATTAGGGCTGTTAGGGCTGTTAGAGCTGTTCGGGCTGTTAGGGCTGTTAGAGCTGTTAGAGCTGTTAGGGCTGTTTGGACTGTTAGGACTGTTAGGGCTGTTAGGGCTGTTAGGACTGTTAGAGCTGTTAGGGCTGTTAGGGCTGTTAGAGCTGTTAGGGCTGTGGTGAGCTGTTAGAGCTGTTAGGGCTGTTAGGGCTGTTAGGACTGTTAGAGCTGTTAGGACTGTTAGGACTGTTAGAACTGTTAGGGCTGTTAGGACTGTTAGGACTGTTAGGGCTGTTAGGACTCTTAGGGCTGTTAGAGCTGTTAGAGTTGTTAGGACTGTTAGGACTGTTAGGGCTGTTAGGACTGTTAGGACTGTTAGGGCTGTTAGGACTGTTAGGGCTGTTAGGGCTGTTTGGACTATTAGGACTGTTGGGGCTGTTAGGACTGTTAGGACTGTTAGGACTGTTATGGCTGTTAGAGCTGTTAGGGCTGTTAGGGCTGTTTGGACTATTAGGACTGTTAGGGCTGTTAGGGCTGTTTGGACTGTTAGGACTGTTAGGGCTGTTAGGACTCTTAGGGCTGTTAGAGCTGTTAGAGTTGTTAGGACTGTTAGGACTGTTAGGGCTGTTAGGACTGTTAGGACTGTTAGGGCTGTTAGGACTGTTAGGGCTGTTAGGGCTGTTTGGACTATTAGGATTGTTAGGGCTGTTAGGACTGTTAGGACTGTTAGGACTGTTATGGCTGTTAGAGCTGTTAGGGCTGTTAGGGCTGTTTGGACTATTAGGACTGTTAGGGCTGTTAGGGCTGTTTGGACTATTAGAACTGTTAGGGCTGTTAGGGCTGTTAGAGCTGTAAGGGCTGTTAGAGCTGTTAGGACTGTTAGGACTGTTAGGGCTGTTAGGGCTGTTAGTGCTGTTAGGGCTGTTAGGGCTGTTAGGGCTGTTTGGACTGTTAGGACTGTTGGGGCTGTTAGGACTGTTGGGGCTGTTAGGACTGTTAGGACTGTTGGGGCTGTTAGGACTATTAGGACTGTTAGGGCTGTTAGGACTGTTAGGGCTGTTAGGACTGTTAGAGCTGTTAGGGCTGTTAGGACTGTTAGGGTTGTTAGAGCTGTTAGGGCTGTTAGAGCTGTTAGGACTGTTAGGGCTGTTAGAGCTGTTAGGGCTGTTTGGACTATTAGTACTGTTAGGGCTGTTAGGACTGTTAGGACTGTTAGAGCTGTTAGGACTGTTAGGACTGTTAGGACTGTTAGGGCTGTTAGAGCTGTTAGGGCTGTTTGGACTATTAGGACTCTTAGAGCTGTTAGGGCTGTTTGGACTATTAGGGCTGTTAGGACTGTTAGGACTGTTAGGGCTGTTAGGGCTGTAAAGGCTGTTTGGACTATTAGGGCTGTTAGGGCTGTTAGAGCTGTTCGGGCTGTTAGGGCTGTTAGAGCTGTTAGAGCTGTTAGGGTTGTTTGGACTGTTAGGACTGTTAGGGCTGTTAGGACTGTTAGAGCTGTTAGGGCTGTTAGGGCTGTTAGAGCTGTTAGGGCTGTGGTGAGCTGTTAGGGCTGTTAGGGCTGTTAGGACTGTTAGAGCTGTTAGGACTGTTAGGACTGTTAGAACTGTTAGGGCTGTTAGGACTGTTAGGACTGTTAGGGCTGTTAGGACTCTTAGGGCTGTTAGAGCTGTTAGAGTTGTTAGGACTGTTAGGGCTGTTAGGACTGTTAGGACTGTTAGGGCTGTTAGGACTGTTAGGGCTGTTAGGGCTGTTAGGGCTGTTTGGACTATTAGGGCTGTTAGGACTGTTAGGACTGTTAGGACTGTTATGGCTGTTAGAGCTGTTAGGACTGTTAGAACTGTTAGGGCTGTTAGGACTGTTAGGACTGTTAGGGCTGTTAGGACTCTTAGGGCTGTTAGAGCTGTTAGAGTTGTTAGGACTGTTAGGACTGTTAGGGCTGTTAGGACTGTTAGGGCTGTTAGGACTGTTAGGGCTGTTAGGGCTGTTAGGGCTGTTTGGACTATTAGGATTGTTAGGGCTGTTAGGACTGTTAGGACTGTTAGGACTGTTATGGCTGTTAGAGCTGTTAGGGCTGTTTGGACTATTAGGACTGTTAGGGCTGTTAGGGCTGTTTGGACTATTAGAACTGTTAGGGCTGTTAGGGCTGTTAGAGCTGTAAGGGCTTTTAGAGCTGTTAGAGCTGTTAGGACTGTTAGGACTGTTAGGGCTGTTAGGGCTGTTAGTGCTGTTAGGGCTGTTAGGGCTGTTAGGGCTGTTTGGACTGTTAGGACTGTTGGGGCTGTTGGGGCTGTTAGGACTGTTAGGACTGTTGGGGCTGTTAGGACTATTAGGACTGTTAGGGCTGTTAGGACTGTTAGGGCTGTTAGGACTGTTAGAGCTGTTAGGGCTGTTAGGACTGTTAGGGTTGTTAGAGCTGTTAGGGCTGTTAGAGCTGTTAGGACTGTTAGGGCTGTTAGAGCTGTTAGGGCTGTTTGGACTATTAGTACTGTTAGGGCTGTTAGGACTGTTAGGACTGTTAGAGCTGTTAGGACTGTTAGGACTGTTAGGACTGTTAGGGCTGTTAGAGCTGTTAGGGCTGTTTGGACTATTAGGACTCTTAGAGCTGTTAGGGCTGTTTGGACTATTAGGGCTGTTAGGGCTGTTAGGACTGTTAGGGCTGTTAGGGCTGTAAAGGCTGTTTGGACTATTAGGGCTGTTAGGACTGTTAGAGCTGTTCGGGCTGTTAGGGCTGTTAGAGCTGTTAGAGCTGTTAGGGCTGTTTGGACTGTTAGGACTGTTAGGGCTGTTAGGGCTGTTAGGACTGTTAGAGCTGTTAGGGCTGTTAGGGCTGTTAGAGCTGTTAGGGCTGTGGTGAGCTGTTAGAGCTGTTAGGGCTGTTAGGGCTGTTAGGACTGTTAGAGCTGTTAGGACTGTTAGGACTGTTAGAACTGTTAGGGCTGTTAGGACTGTTAGGACTGTTAGGGCTGTTAGGACTCTTAGGGCTGTTAGAGCTGTTAGAGTTGTTAGGACTGTTAGGACTGTTAGGACTGTTAGGGCTGTTAGGACTGTTAGGGCTGTTAGGACTGTTAGGGCTGTTAGGGCTGTTAGGGCTGTTTGGACTATTAGGACTGTTAGGGCTGTTAGGACTGTTAGGACTGTTAGGACTGTTATGGCTGTTAGAGCTGTTAGGGCTGTTAGGGCTGTTTGGACTATTAGGACTGTTAGGGCTGTTAGGGCTGTTAGGGCTGTTTGGACTGTTAGGACTGTTAGGGCTGTTAGGACTCTTAGGGCTGTTAGAGCTGTTTGAGTTGTTAGGACTGTTAGGACTGTTAGGGCTGTTAGGACTGTTAGGACTGTTAGGGCTGTTAGGACTGTTAGGGCTGTTAGGGCTGTTAGGGCTGTTTGGACTATTAGGATTGTTAGGGCTGTTAGGACTGTTAGGACTGTTAGGACTGTTATGGCTGTTAGAGCTGTTAGGGCTGTTAGGGCTGTTTGGACTATTAGGACTGTTAGGGCTGTTAGGGCTGTTTGGACTATTAGAACTGTTAGGGCTGTTAGGGCTGTTAGAGCTGTAAGGGCTGTTAGAGCTGTTAGAGCTGTTAGGACTGTTAGGACTGTTAGGGCTGTTAGGGCTGTTAGTGCTGTTAGGGCTGTTAGGGCTGTTTGGACTGTTAGGACTGTTGGGGCTGTTAGGACTGTTGGGGCTGTTAGGACTGTTAGGACTGTTGGGGCTGTTAGGACTATTAGGACTGTTAGGGCTGTTAGGACTGTTAGGGCTGTTAGGACTGTTAGAGCTGTTAGGGCTGTTAGGACTGTTAGGGTTGTTAGAGCTGTTAGGGCTGTTAGAGCTGTTAGGACTGTTAGGGCTGTTAGAGCTGTTAGGGCTGTTTGGACTATTAGTACTGTTAGGGCTGTTAGGACTGTTAGGACTGTTAGAGCTGTTAGGACTGTTAGGACTGTTAGGACTGTTAGGGCTGTTAGAGCTGTTAGGGCTGTTTGGACTATTAGGACTCTTAGAGCTGTTAGGGCTGTTTGGACTATTAGGGCTGTTAGGACTGTTAGGACTGTTAGGGCTGTTAGGGCTGTAAAGGCTGTTTGGACTATTAGGGCTGTTAGGGCTGTTAGAGCTGTTCGGGCTGTTAGGGCTGTTAGAGCTGTTAGAGCTGTTAGGGCTGTTTGGACTGTTAGGACTGTTAGGGCTGTTAGGGCTGTTAGGACTGTTAGAGCTGTTAGGGCTGTTAGGGCTGTTAGGGCTGTTAGGACTCTTAGGGCTGTTAGAGCTGTTAGAGTTGTTAGGACTGTTAGGACTGTTAGGGCTGTTAGGGCTGTTAGAGCTGTAAGGGCTGTTAGAGCTGTTAGAGCTGTTAGGACTGTTAGGACTGTTAGGGCTGTTAGGGCTGTTAGTGCTGTTAGGGCTGTTAGGGCTGTTAGGGCTGTTTGGACAGTTAGGACTGTTGGGGCTGTTAGGACTGTTGGGGCTGTTAGGACTGTTAGGACTGTTGGGGCTGTTAGGACTATTAGGACTGTTAGGGCTGTTAGGACTGTTAGGGCTGTTAGGACTGTTAGAGCTGTTAGGGCTGTTAGGACTGTTAGGGCTGTTAGAGCTGTTAGGACTGTTAGGGCTGTTAGAGCTGTTAGGGCTGTTTGGACTATTAGTACTGTTAGGGCTGTTAGGACTGTTAGGACTGTTAGAGCTGTTAGGACTGTTAGGACTGTTAGGACTGTTAGGGCTGTTAGAGCTGTTAGGGCTGTTTGGACTATTAGGACTCTTAGAGCTGTTAGGGCTGTTTGGACTATTAGGGCTGTTAGGACTGTTAGGACTGTTAGGGCTGTTAGGGCTGTAAAGGCTGTTTGGACTATTAGGGCTGTTAGGGCTGTTAGAGCTGTTCGGGCTGTTAGGGCTGTTAGAGCTGTTAGAGCTGTTAGGGCTGTTTGGACTGTTAGGACTGTTAGGGCTGTTAGGGCTGTTAGGACTGTTAGAGCTGTTAGGGCTGTTAGGGCTGTTAGGGCTGTTAGGACTCTTAGGGCTGTTAGAGCTGTTAGAGTTGTTAGGGCTGTTAGGACTGTTAGGGCTGTTAGGACTGTTAGGACTGTTAGGGCTGTTAGGACTGTTAGGGCTGTTAGGGCTGTTAGGGCTGTTTGGACTATTAGGGCTGTTAGGACTGTTAGGACTGTTAGGACTGTTATGGCTGTTAGAGCTGTTAGGGCTGTTAGGGCTGTTTGGACTATTAGGACTGTTAGGGCTGTTAGGGCTGTTTGGACTATTAGAACTGTTAGGGCTGTTAGGGCTGTTAGCTGAGGGCTGTTAGAGCTGTTAGAGCTGTTAGGACTGTTAGGACTGTTAGGGCTGTTAGGGCTGTTAGTGCTGTTAGGGCTGTTAGGGCTGTTAGGGCTGTTAGGACTGTTAGAACTGTTAGGGCTGTTAGGACTGTTAGGACTGTTAGGGCTGTTAGGACTCTTAGGGCTGTTAGCTGGCTGTTAGGACTGTTAGGACTGTTAGGGCTGTTTGTTAGGACTGTTAGGACTGTTAGGGCTGTTAGGGCTGTTAGGGCTGTTTGGACTATTAGGATTGTTAGGGCTGTTAGGACTGTTAGGACTGTTAGGACTGTTATGGCTGTTAGAGCTGTTAGGGCTGTTAGGGCTGTTTGGACTATTAGGACTGTTAGGGCTGTTTGGACTATTAGAACTGTTAGGGCTGTTAGGGCTGTTAGAGCTGTAAGGGCTTTTAGAGCTGTTAGAGCTGTTAGGACTGTTAGGACTGTTAGGGCTGTTAGGGCTGTTAGTGCTGTTAGGGCTGTTAGGGCTGTTAGGGCTGTTTGGACTGTTAGGACTGTTGGGGCTGTTAGGACTGTTGGGGCTGTTAGGACTGTTGGGGCTGTTAGGACTGTTAGGACTGTTGGGGCTGTTAGGACTATTAGGACTGTTAGGGCTGTTAGGACTGTTAGGGCTGTTAGGACTGTTAGAGCTGTTAGGGCTGTTAGGACTGTTAGGGTTGTTAGAGCTGTTAGGGCTGTTAGAGCTGTTAGGACTGTTAGGGCTGTTAGAGCTGTTAGGGCTGTTTGGACTATTAGTACTGTTAGGGCTGTTAGGACTGTTAGGACTGTTAGAGCTGTTAGGACTGTTAGGACTGTTAGGACTGTTAGGGCTGTTGGGGAGCTGTTAGGACTCTTAGAGCTGTTAGGGCTGTTTGGACTATTAGGGCTGTTAGGGCTGTTAGGACTGTTAGGGCTGTTAGGGCTGTAAAGGCTGTTTGGACTATTAGGGCTGTTAGGGCTGTTAGAGGCTGTTCGGGCTGTTAGGGCTGTTAGAGCTGTTAGAGCTGTTAGGGCTGTTTGGACTGTTAGGACTGTTAGGGCTGTTAGGGCTGTTAGGACTGTTAGAGCTGTTAGGGCTGTTAGGGCTGTTAGAGCTGTTAGGGCTGTGGTGAGCTGTTAGAGCTGTTAGGGCTGGGCTGTTAGGGCTGTTAGGACTGTTAGAGGACTGTTAGGACTGTTAGGACTGTTAGAACTGGGGCTGTTAGGACTGTTAGGACTGTTAGGGCTGTTAGGACTCTTAGGGCTGTTAGGGCTGTTAGAGTTGTTAGGACTGTTAGGAGGGCTGTTAGGACTGTTAGGACTGTTAGGGCTGTTAGGACTGTTAGGGCTGTTAGGGCTGTTAGGGCTGTTTGGACTATTAGGACTGTTAGGGCTGTTAGGACTGTTAGGACTGTTAGGACTGTTATGGCTGTTAGAGCTGTTAGGGCTGTTAGGGCTGTTTGGACTATTAGGACTGTTAGGGCTGTTAGGGCTGTTTGGACTGTTAGGACTGTTAGGGCTGTTAGGACTCTTAGGGCTGTTAGAGCTGTTTGAGTTGTTAGGACTGTTAGGACTGTTAGGGCTGTTAGGACTGTTAGGACTGTTAGGGCTGTTAGGACTGTTAGGGCTGTTAGGGCTGTTTGGACTATTAGGATTGTTAGGGCTGTTAGGACTGTTAGGACTGTTAGGACTGTTATGGCTGTTAGAGCTGTTAGGGCTGTTAGGGCTGTTTGGACTATTAGGACTGTTAGGGCTGTTAGGGCTGTTTGGACTATTAGAACTGTTAGGGCTGTTAGGGCTGTTAGAGCTGTAAGGGCTGTTAGAGCTGTTAGAGCTGTTAGGACTGTTAGGACTGTTAGGGCTGTTAGGGCTGTTAGTGCTGTTAGGGCTGTTAGGGCTGTTAGGGCTGTTTGGACTGTTAGGACTGTTGGGGCTGTTAGGACTGTTGGGGCTGTTAGGACTGTTAGGACTGTTGGGGCTGTTAGGACTATTAGGACTGTTAGGGCTGTTAGGACTGTTAGGGCTGTTAGGACTGTTAGAGCTGTTAGGGCTGTTAGGACTGTTAGGGTTGTTAGAGCTGTTAGGGCTGTTAGAGCTGTTAGGACTGTTAGGGCTGTTAGAGCTGTTAGGGCTGTTTGGACTATTAGTACTGTTAGGGCTGTTAGGACTGTTAGGACTGTTAGAGCTGTTAGGACTGTTAGGACTGTTAGGACTGTTAGGGCTGTTAGAGCTGTTAGGGCTGTTTGGACTATTAGGACTCTTAGAGCTGTTAGGGCTGTTTGGACTATTAGGGCTGTTAGGACTGTTAGGACTGTTAGGGCTGTTAGGGCTGTAAAGGCTGTTTGGACTATTAGGGCTGTTAGGGCTGTTAGAGCTGTTCGGGCTGTTAGGGCTGTTAGAGCTGTTAGAGCTGTTAGGGCTGTTTGGACTGTTAGGGACTGTTAGGGCTGTTAGGACTGTTAGGCTGTTAGGCTGTTAGGGCTGTTAGGGCTGTTAGGGCTGTTAGGGCTGTTAGGGCTGTTAGAGTTGAGGACTGTTAGGGACTGTTAGGGCTGTTAGGACTGTTAGGACTGTTAGGCTGTTAGGACTGTTAGGGCTGTTAGGGCTGTTAGGGCTGTTTGGAGGGCTGTTAGGACTGTTAGGACTGTTAGGACTGTTATGGCTGTTAGAGCTGTTAGGGCTGTTAGGGCTGTTTGGACTATTAGGACTGTTAGGGCTGTTAGGGCTGTTTGGACTATTAGAACTGTTAGGGCTGTTAGGGCTGTTAGAGCTGTTGTAAGGGCTGTTAGGCTGTTAGAGCTGGACTGTTAGGACTGTTGGGGCTGTTAGGGCTGTTAGTGCTGTTAGGGCTGTTAGGGCTGTTAGGGCTGTTTGGACTGTTAGGACTGTTGGGGCTGTTAGGACTGTTGGGGACTGTTGGGGCTGTTAGGACTGTTAGGACTGTTGGGGCTGTTAGGACTATTAGGACTGTTAGGGCTGTTAGGACTGTTAGGGCTGGGACTGTTAGGACTGTAGAGCTGTTAGGGCTGTTAGGACTGTTAGGGTTGTTAGAGCTGTTAGGGCTGTTAGAGCTGTTAGGACTGTTAGGGCTGTTAGAGCTGTTAGGGCTGTTTGGACTATTAGTACTGTTAGGGCTGTTAGGACTGTTAGGACTGTTAGAGCTGTTAGGACTGTTAGGACTGTTAGGACTGTTAGGGCTGTTAGAGCTGTTAGGGCTGTTTGGACTATTAGGACTCTTAGAGCTGTTAGGGCTGTTTGGACTATTAGGGCTGTTAGGGCTGTTAGGACTGTTAGGGCTGTTAGGGCTGTAAAGGCTGTTTGGACTATTAGGGCTGTTAGGGCTGTTAGAGCTGTTCGGGCTGTTAGGGCTGTTAGAGCTGTTAGAGCTGTTAGGGCTGTTTGGACTGTTAGGACTGTTAGGGCTGTTAGGGCTGTTAGGACTGTTAGAGCTGTTAGGGCTGTTAGGGCTGTTAGAGCTGTTAGGGCTGTGGTGAGCTGTTAGAGCTGTTAGGGCTGTTAGGGCTGTTAGGACTGTTAGAGCTGTTAGGACTGTTAGGACTGTTAGAACTGTTAGGGCTGTTAGGACTGTTAGGACTGTTAGGGCTGTTAGGACTCTTAGGGCTGTTAGAGCTGTTAGAGTTGTTAGGACTGTTAGGACTGTTAGGGCTGTTAGGACTGTTAGGACTGTTAGGGCTGTTAGGACTGTTAGGGCTGTTTGGACTATTAGGACTGTTAGGGCTGTTAGGACTGTTAGGACTGTTAGGACTGTTATGGCTGTTAGAGCTGTTAGGGCTGTTAGGGCTGTTTGGACTATTAGGACTGTTAGGGCTGTTAGGGCTGTTTGGACTGTTAGGACTGTTAGGGCTGTTAGGACTCTTAGGGCTGTTAGAGCTGTTTGAGTTGTTAGGACTGTTAGGACTGTTAGGGCTGTTAGGACTGTTAGGACTGTTAGGGCTGTTAGGACTGTTAGGGCTGTTAGGGCTGTTAGGGCTGTTTGGACTATTAGGATTGTTAGGGCTGTTAGGACTGTTAGGACTGTTAGGACTGTTATGGCTGTTAGAGCTGTTAGGGCTGTTAGGGCTGTTTGGACTATTAGGACTGTTAGGGCTGTTTGGACTATTAGAACTGTTAGGGCTGTTAGGGCTGTTAGAGCTGTAAGGGCTGTTAGAGCTGTTAGAGCTGTTAGGACTGTTAGGACTGTTAGGGCTGTTAGGGCTGTTAGTGCTGTTAGGGCTGTTAGGGCTGTTAGGGCTGTTTGGACTGTTAGGACTGTTGGGGCTGTTAGGACTGTTGGGGCTGTTAGGACTGTTAGGACTGTTGGGGCTGTTAGGACTATTAGGACTGTTAGGGCTGTTAGGACTGTTAGGGCTGTTAGGACTGTTAGAGCTGTTAGGGCTGTTAGGACTGTTAGGGTTGTTAGAGCTGTTAGGGCTGTTAGAGGCTGTTAGGACTGTTAGGGCTGTTAGAGCTGTTAGGGCTGTTTGGACTATTAGTACTGTTAGGGCTGTTAGGACTGTTAGGACTGTTAGGCTGTTAGGACTGTTAGGACTGTTAGGACTGTTAGGGCTGTTAGAGCTGTTAGGGCTGTTTGGACTATTAGGACTCTTAGAGCTGTTAGGGCTGTTTGGACTATTAGGGCTGTTAGGACTGTTAGGACTGTTAGGGCTGTTAGGGCTGTAAAGGCTGTTTGGACTATTAGGGCTGTTAGGGCTGTTAGAGCTGTTCGGGCTGTTAGGGCTGTTAGAGCTGTTAGAGCTGTTAGGGCTGTTTGGACTGTTAGGACTGTTAGGGCTGTTAGGGCTGTTAGGACTGTTAGAGCTGTTAGGGCTGTTAGGGCTGTTAGGACTCTTAGGGCTGTTAGAGCTGTTAGAGTTGTTAGGACTGTTAGGACTGTTAGGGCTGTTAGGACTGTTAGGACTGTTAGGGCTGTTAGGACTGTTAGGGCTGTTAGGGCTGTTAGGGCTGTTTGGACTATTAGGGCTGTTAGGACTGTTAGGACTGTTAGGACTGTTATGGCTGTTAGAGCTGTTAGGGCTGTTAGGGCTGTTTGGACTATTAGGACTGTTAGGGCTGTTAGGGCTGTTTGGACTATTAGAACTGTTAGGGCTGTTAGGGCTGTTAGAGCTGTAAGGGCTGTTAGAGCTGTTAGAGCTGTTAGGACTGTTAGGACTGTTAGGGCTGTTAGTGCTGTTAGGGCTGTTAGGGCTGTTAGGGCTGTTTGGACTGTTAGGACTGTTGGGGCTGTTAGGACTGTTAGGACTGTTGGGGCTGTTAGGACTATTAGGACTGTTAGGGCTGTTAGGACTGTTAGGGCTGTTAGGACTGTTAGAGCTGTTAGGGCTGTTAGGACTGTTAGGGTTGTTAGAGCTGTTAGGGCTGTTAGAGCTGTTAGGACTGTTAGGGCTGTTAGAGCTGTTAGGGCTGTTTGGACTATTAGTACTGTTAGGGCTGTTAGGACTGTTAGGACTGTTAGAGCTGTTAGGACTGTTAGGACTGTTAGGACTGTTAGGGCTGTTAGAGCTGTTAGGGCTGTTTGGACTATTAGGACTCTTAGAGCTGTTAGGGCTGTTTGGACTATTAGGGCTGTTAGGACTGTTAGGACTGTTAGGGCTGTTAGGGCTGTAAAGGCTGTTTGGACTATTAGGGCTGTTAGGGCTGTTAGAGCTGTTCGGGCTGTTAGGGCTGTTAGAGCTGTTAGAGCTGTTTGGACTGTTAGGACTGTTAGGGCTGTTAGGGCTGTTAGGACTGTTAGAGCTGTTAGGGCTGTTAGGGCTGTTAGAGCTGTTAGGGCTGTTTGGACTGTTAGGACTGTTGGCACAGTTAGGGCTGTTAGGACTGTTGGGACTGTTGGGGCTGTTAGGACTGTTAGGGCTGTTGGGGCTGTTAGGGCTGTTAGGACTGTTAGGACTGTTGGGGTTGTTAGGACTGTTGGGGCTGTTAGGGCTGTTAGGACTGTTGGGGCTGTTAGGACTGTTGGGGCTGTTAGGGCTGTTAGGACTGTTAGGGTTGTTAGGACTGTTGGGGCTGTTAGGGCTGTTAGGTCTGTTAGGGTTGTTAGGACTGTTAGGGCTGTTAGGACTGTTAGGACTGTTAGGGTTGTTAGGACTGTTAGGACTGTTGTTGGAGCTGTTAGGGCTGTTAGGGCTGTTAGAGCTGTTAGGGCTGTTTGGACTGTTAGGACTGTTGGCGCTATTAGGGCTGTTCGTACTGTTAGGACTGTTGGCGCAGTTAGGGCTGTTAGGACCGTTGGGACTGTTGGGACTGTTAGGACTGTTGGGGCTGTTAGGACTGTTAGGACTGTTGGGGCTGTTAGGACTGTTAGGGCTGTTAGGACTGTTAGGACTGTTGGGGCTGTTAGGGCTGTTAGGACTGTTAGGACTGTTGGCGCAGTTAGGGCTGTTAGGACTGTTGGGACTGTTGGGGCTGTTAGGACTGTTAGGACTGTTGGGGCTGTTAGGGCTGTTAGGACTGTTAGGACTGTTGGGGTTGTTAGGACTGTTGGGGTTGTTAGGACTGTTAGGGCTGTTAGGGCTGTTAGGACTGTTGGGGCTGTTAGGACTGTTAGGACTGTTGGGGCTGTTAGGACTGTTAGGGTTGTTAGGACTGTTGGGGCTGTTAGGGCTGTTAGGTCTGTTAGGGTTGTTAGGACTGTTAGGGCTGTTAGGGCTGTTAGGACTGTTAGGACTGTTAGGGTTGTTAGGACTGTTAGGACTGTTGGAGCTGTTAGGGCTGTTAGGACTGTTAGGACTGTTGGCGCTGTTCGTACTGTTAGGACTGTTGGCGCAGTTAGGGCTGTTAGGACTGTTGGGACTGTTGGGGCTGTTAGGACTGTTAGGACTGTTGGGGCTGTTAGGACTGTTAGGACTGTTGGGGCTGTTAGGACTGTTAGGGCTGTTAGGACTGTTAGGACTGTTGGGGCTGTTAGGCCTGTTAGGACTGTTAGGACTGTTGGGGCTGTTAGGACTGTTAGGACTGTTAGGGTTGTTAGGACTGTTGGGGCTGTTAGGTCTGTTAGGTCTGTTAGGGTTGTTAGGACTGTTAGGGCTGTTAGGACTGTTAGGACTGTTAGGGTTGTTAGGACTGTTAGGACTGTTGGAGCTGTTAGGACTGTTGGGGCTGTTAGGACTGTTAGGGCTGTTAAGACTGTTAGGACTTTTAGGGATGTTAGGGCTGTTAGGACTATTAGGGCTGTTAGGGCTGTTAGAGCTGTTCGGGCTGTTAGGGCTGTTAGAGCTGTTAGAGCTGTTAGGGCTGTTTGGACTGTTAGGGCTGTTAGGGCTGTTAGGGCTGTTAGGGCTGTTAGGGCTGTTAGGGCTGTTTGGACTGTTTGGACTGTTAGGGTTGTTAGGACTGTTGGGGCTGTTAGGTCTGTTAGGTCTGTTAGGGTTGTTAGGACTGTTAGGGCTGTTAGGACTGTTAGGACTGTTAGGGTTGTTAGGACTGTTAGGACTGTTGGCGCTGTTAGGACTGTTGGGGCTGTTAGGACTGTTAGGGCTGTTAAGACTGTTAGGACTTTTAGGGCTGTTAGGGCTGTTAGTACTGTTAGGACTGTTAGGACTTTTAGGGCTGTTAGGACTGTTAGGACTGTTGGCGCAGTTAGGGCTGTTAGGACTGTTGGGACTGTTGGGGCTGTTAGGACTGTTAGGACTGTTGGGGCTGTTAGGGCTGTTAGGACTGTTAGGACTGTTGGGGTTGTTAGGACTGTTGGGGTTGTTAGGACTGTTAGGGCTGTTAGGGCTGTTAGGACTGTTGGGGCTGTTAGGACTGTTGGGGACTGTTGGGACTGTTTGTTAGGACTGTTAGGGTTGTTAGGACTGTTGGGGCTGTTAGGGCTGTTAGGTCTGTTAGGGTTGTTAGGACTGTTAGGGCTGTTAGGGCTGTTAGGACTGTTAGAGCTGTTAGGGCTGTTAGGGCTGTTAGAGCTGTTAGGGCTGTGGTGAGCTGTTAGGGCTGTTAGGGCTGTTAGGACTGTTAGAGCTGTTAGGACTGTTAGGACTGTTAGAACTGTTAGGGCTTTTAGGACTGTTAGGACTGTTAGGGCTGTTAGGACTCTTAGGGTTAGAGCTGTTAGAGTTGTTAGGGCTGTTAGGACTGTTAGGGCTGTTAGGACTGTTAGGGCTGTTAGGGCTGTTAGGGCTGTTTGGACTATTAGGGCTGTTAGGACTGTTAGGACTGTTAGGACTGTTATGGCTGTTAGAGCTGTTAGGGCTGTTAGGGCTGTTTGGACTATTAGGACTGTTAGGGCTGTTAGGGCTGTTTGGACTATTAGAACTGTTAGGGCTGTTAGGGCTGTTAGAGCTGTAAGGGCTGTTAGAGCTGTTAGAGCTGTTAGGACTGTTAGGACTGTTAGGGCTGTTAGGGCTGTTAGTGCTGTTAGGGCTGTTAGGGCTGTTAGGGCTGTTTGGACTGTTAGGACTGTTGGGGCTGTTAGGACTGTTAGGACTGTTGGGGCTGTTAGGACTATTAGGACTGTTAGGGCTGTTAGGACTGTTAGGGCTGTTAGGACTGTTAGAGCTGTTAGGGCTGTTAGGACTGTTAGGGTTGTTAGAGCTGTTAGGGCTGTTAGAGCTGTTAGGACTGTTAGGGCTGTTAGAGCTGTTAGGGCTGTTTGGACTATTAGTACTGTTAGGGCTGTTAGGACTGTTAGGACTGTTAGAGCTGTTAGGACTGTTAGGACTGTTAGGACTGTTAGGGCTGTTAGAGCTGTTAGGGCTGTTTGGACTATTAGGACTCTTAGAGCTGTTAGGGCTGTTTGGACTATTAGGGCTGTTAGGACTGTTAGGGCTGTTAGGGCTGTAAAGGCTGTTTGGACTATTAGGGCTGTTAGGGCTGTTAGAGCTGTTCGGGCTGTTAGGGCTGTTAGAGCTGTTAGAGCTGTTTGGACTGTTAGGACTGTTAGGGCTGTTAGGGCTGTTAGGACTGTTAGAGCTGTTAGGGCTGTTAGGGCTGTTAGAGCTGTTAGGGCTGTTTGGACTGTTAGGACTGTTGGCACAGTTAGGGCTGTTAGGACTGTTGGGACTGTTGGGGCTGTTAGGACTGTTAGGGCTGTTGGGGCTGTTAGGGCTGTTAGGACTGTTAGGACTGTTGGGGTTGTTAGGACTGTTGGGGCTGTTAGGGCTGTTAGGACTGTTGGGGCTGTTAGGACTGTTGGGGCTGTTAGGGCTGTTAGGACTGTTAGGGTTGTTAGGACTGTTGGGGCTGTTAGGGCTGTTAGGTCTGTTAGGGTTGTTAGGACTGTTAGGGCTGTTAGGACTGTTAGGACTGTTAGGGTTGTTAGGACTGTTAGGACTGTTGGAGCTGTTAGGGCTGTTAGGGCTGTTAGAGCTGTTAGGGCTGTTTGGACTGTTAGGACTGTTGGCGCTATTAGGGCTGTTCGTACTGTTAGGACTGTTGGCGCAGTTAGGGCTGTTAGGACCGTTGGGACTGTTGGGACTGTTAGGACTGTTGGGGCTGTTAGGACTGTTAGGACTGTTGGGGCTGTTAGGACTGTTAGGGCTGTTAGGACTGTTAGGACTGTTGGGGCTGTTAGGGCTGTTAGGACTGTTAGGACTGTTGGCGCAGTTAGGGCTGTTAGGACTGTTGGGACTGTTGGGGCTGTTAGGACTGTTAGGACTGTTGGGGCTGTTAGGGCTGTTAGGACTGTTAGGACTGTTGGGGTTGTTAGGACTGTTGGGGTTGTTAGGACTGTTAGGGCTGTTAGGGCTGTTAGGACTGTTGGGGCTGTTAGGACTGTTAGGACTGTTGGGGCTGTTAGGACTGTTAGGGTTGTTAGGACTGTTGGGGCTGTTAGGGCTGTTAGGTCTGTTAGGGTTGTTAGGACTGTTAGGGCTGTTAGGGCTGTTAGGACTGTTAGGACTGTTAGGGTTGTTAGGACTGTTAGGACTGTTGGAGCTGTTAGGGCTGTTAGGACTGTTAGGACTGTTGGCGCTGTTCGTACTGTTAGGACTGTTGGCGCAGTTAGGGCTGTTAGGACTGTTGGGACTGTTGGGGCTGTTAGGACTGTTAGGACTGTTGGGGCTGTTAGGACTGTTAGGACTGTTGGGGCTGTTAGGACTGTTAGGGCTGTTAGGACTGTTAGGACTGTTGGGGCTGTTAGGCCTGTTAGGACTGTTAGGACTGTTGGGGCTGTTAGGACTGTTAGGACTGTTAGGGTTGTTAGAGGACTGTTGGGGCTGTTAGGTCTGACTGTTAGGGTTGTTAGGACTGTTAGGGCTGTTAGGACTGTTAGGACTGTTAGGACTGTTAGGCTGTTAGGACTGTTAGGAGGACTGTTAGGACTGTTAGAGGCTGGGCTGTTAGGGCTGTTAGACTGCTGGACTGTTAGGGCTGTTAGGGCTGTTAGGGCTGTTAGGAGGGCTGTTAGGGCTGGGGCTGTTAGAGCTGTTACTGTTTAGGACTGTTAGGCTGAGGGCTGTTGGACTGTTAGGGCTGTTAGGCTGTTAGGCTGTTAGGGCTGTTAGGGACTGTTAGGGCTGTTAGAGCTGAGAGGCTGTTAGGGACTGTTAGAGCTGTTAGGGCTGTTTGGACTGTTAGGACTGTTAGGGCTGTTAGGACTATTAGGGCTGTTAGGACTGTTAGGACTGTTAGGCTGTTAGGGCTGTTAGGCTGTTAGGACTGTTAGGACTGTTAGGAGCTGTTACTGTTAGGGCTGTTAGACTGTTAGGACTGTTAGGACTGTTAGGACTGTTAGGACTGTTAGGACTGTTAGGGCTGTTAGGCTGTTAGGGACTGTTAGGACTGTTAGGGCTGTTAGGACTGTTGGACTGTTAGGGCTGGGCTGTTAGGGCTGTTAGCTGACTGTTAGGGGCTGTTAGGACTGTTAGGAGACTGGGACTGTTAGGGCTGTTAGGACTGTTTGGACTGTTAGGACTGTTAGGGCTGTTAGGCTGTTTGGCTGTTAGGACTGTTAGGACTGTTAGGGCTGTTAGGACTGTTATGGCTGTTAGAGCTGTTAGGGCTGTTAGGGCTGTTGGACTATTAGGACTGTTAGGGCTGTTAGGGCTGTTTGGACTATTAGAACTGTTAGGGCTGTTAGGCTGTTAGGAGCTGTAAGGGCTGGGCTGTTAGAGCTAGGCTGAGGGCTGTTAGGACTGTTAGGACTGTTAGGGCTGTTAGGGCTGTTTGGACTGTTACTGTTGGGGCTGGGACTGTTAGTGCTGTTAGGGGCTGTTAGGGCTGTTAGGACTGTTAGGCTGTTAGGACTGTTTGGGGCTGTTAGGACTGTTGGGGACTGTTAGGGCTGTTAGGACTGTTGGGGCTGTTAGGACTGTTAGGACTGTTAGGACTGTTGGGGCTGTTAGGACTAGGTTAGGGCTGTTAGGACTGTTAGAGCTGTTAGGGCTGTTAGGACTGTTAGGGTTGTTAGAGCTGTTAGGGCTGTTAGAGACTGTTAGGACTGTTAGGGCTGTTAGAGCTGTTAGGGCTGTTTGGACTATTAGTACTGTTAGGGCTGAGGACTGTTAGGACTGTTAGAGCTGTTAGGACTGTTAGGACTGTTAGGACTGTTAGGGCTGTTAGAGCTGTTAGGGCTGTTTGGACTATTAGGACTCTTAGAGCTGTTAGGGACTGTTTGGACTACTGTTAGGGCTGGGCTGTTAGGACTGTTTGAGGACTGTTAGGGCTGTTAGGGCTGTTAGGCTGTTTGGACTATTAGGGCTGTTAGGAGGGCTGTTAGAGCTGTTAGGGCTGTTAGGCTGTTAGGGCTGTTAGGCTGTTAGGCTGTTTGGACTGTTAGGACTGTTAGGGCTGTTAGGGACTGTTAGGACTGTTAGAGCTGTTTGGACTGTTAGGACTGTTAGGGCTGTTAGGCTGTTAGGAGGGCTGTTAGTTAGGCTGTTAGGGCTGTTTGGACTGTTAGGACTGTTGGACACAGCTGTTGGGCTGTTAGGGACTGTTTGTTGGGACTGTTGGGGCTGTTAGGACTGTTAGGAGGGCTGTTAGGGCTGTTAGGCTGTTAGGGCTGTTAGGACTGTTAGGACTGTTGGGGTTGTTAGGACTGTTGGGGCTGTTAGGGCTGTTAGGACTGTTGGGGCTGTTAGGACTGTTGGGGCTGTTAGGACTGTTAGGACTGTTAGGGTTGGGACTGTTAGGGTTGTTGGGGCTGTTAGGACTGTTGGGGCTGTTAGGGCTGTTAGGTCTGTTAGGGCTGTTAGGACTATTAGGGCTGTTAGGGCTGGACTGTTAGGGCTGTTAGGACTGTTAGGACTGTTAGGGCTGTTAGGACTGTTAGGACTGTTGCTGTTAGCTGTTAGGGCTGTTAGGGCTGTTAGAGCTGTTAGGGCTGTTTGGACTGTTAGGACTGTTAGGGCTGTTCTGTAGGACTGTTAGGACTGTTGGGCAGTTAGGGCTGTTAGGACCGTTGGGACTGTTGGGACTGTTAGGACTGCTGTTAGGCTGTTAGGACTGTTAGGACTGTTGGGGCTGTTAGGACTGTTAGGCTGTTAGGACTGTTAGACTGAGGGCTGTTTGGACTGTTAGGCTGTTAGGGCTGTTAGGACTGTTAGACTGTTAGGACTGTTGGGCACTGTTAGGACTGTTGGGACTGTTGGGGACTGTTAGGACTGGGGCTGTTAGGACTGTTACTGGAGCTGTTGACTGGGCTGTTAGGGCTGTTAGGACTGTTAGGACTGTTGGGGACTGTTGTTAGGACTGTTAGGACTGTTAGGGCTGTTAGGGCTGTTAGGACTGTTGCTGGGCTGTTAGGGACTGTTTGGGGCTGTTAGGACTGTTACTGTTGGGGGTTGTTAGGACTGTTGGGGCTGTTAGGGCTGTTAGGACTGTTGTTAGGGGTTGTTAGGACTGTTAGGCTGTTAGGGCTGTTAGGACTGTTAGGACTGTTAGGGTTGTTAGGACTGTTACTGTTGGGGGACTGTTAGGACTGAGCTGTTAGGGCTGTTAGGCTGTTAGGATTTGTTAGGACTGTTGGGCTGTTAGGACTGTTAGGACTGTTAGGACTGTTAGGACTGTTGGCGCAGTTAGGGCTGTTAGGACTGTTGGGACTGTTGGGGCTGTTAGGACTGTTAGGACTGTTGGGGCTGTTAGGACTGTTAGGACTGTTGGGGCTGTTAGGACTGTTAGGGCTGTTAGGACTGTTAGGACTGTTGGGGCTGTTAGGCCTGTTAGGACTGTTAGGACTGTTGGGGCTGTTAGGACTGTTAGGACTGTTAGGGTTGTTAGGACTGTTGGGGCTGTTAGGTCTGTTAGGTCTGTTAGGGTTGTTAGGACTGTTAGGGCTGTTAGGACTGTTAGGACTGTTAGGGTTGTTAGGACTGTTAGGACTGTTGGAGCTGTTAGGACTGTTGGGGCTGTTAGGACTGTTAGGGCTGTTAAGACTGTTAGGACTTTTAGGGATGTTAGGGCTGTTAGTACTGTTAGGACTGTTAGGACTTTTAGGGCTGTTAGGACTATTAGGGCTGTTAGGGCTGTTAGAGCTGTTCGGGCTGTTAGGGCTGTTAGAGCTGTTAGAGCTGTTAGGGCTGTTTGGACTGTTAGGACTGTTAGGGCTGTTAGGGCTGTTAGCTGTTAGCTGTTAGGGCTGTTAGGGCTGTTAGGGCTGTTTGGACTGTTAGGGTTGTTAGGACTGTTGGGGCTGTTAGGTCTGTTAGGTCTGTTAGGGTTGTTAGGACTGTTAGGGCTGTTAGGACTGTTAGGACTGTTAGGGTTGTTAGGACTGTTAGGACTGTTGGCGCTGTTAGGACTGTTGGGGCTGTTAGGACTGTTAGGGCTGTTAAGACTGTTAGGACTTTTAGGGCTGTTAGGGCTGTTAGTACTGTTAGGACTGTTAGGACTTTTAGGGCTGTTAGGACTATTAGGGCTGTTAGGGCTGTTAGAGCTGTTCGGGCTGTTAGGGCTGTTAGAGCTGTTAGAGCTGTTAGGGCTGTTTGGACTGTTAGGACTGTTAGGGCTGTTAGAGCTGTTAGGGCTGTTAGGGCTGTTAGAGCTGTTAGGGCTGTTTGGACTGTTAGGACTGTTGGCGCTATTAGGGCTGTTAGGACTGTTAGGACTGTTGGCGCAGTTAGGGCTGTTAGGACTGTTGGGACTGTTGGGGCTGTTAGGACTGTTAGGACTGTTGGGGCTGTTAGGGCTGTTAGGGCTGTTAGGTCTGTTAGGGTTGTTAGGACTGTTAGGGCTGTTAGGACTGTTAGGACTGTTGGAGCTGTTAGGGCTGTTAGGGCTGTTAGAGCTGTTAGGGCTGTTTGGACTGTTAGGACTGTTGGCGCTATTAGGGCTGTTCGTACTGTTAGGACTGTTGGCGCAGTTAGGGCTGTTAGGACTGTTGGGACTGTTGGGGCTGTTAGGACTGTTAGGACTGTTGGGGCTGTTAGGACTGTTAGGACTGTTGGGGCTGTTAGGACTGTTAGGGCTGTTAGGACTGTTAGGACTGTTGGGGCTGTTAGGGCTGTTAGGACTGTTAGGACTGTTGGGGTTGTTAGGACTGTTAGGGCTGTTAGGGCTGTTAGGACTGTTGGGGCTGTTAGGACTGTTAGGACTGTTGGGGCTGTTAGGGCTGTTAGGACTGTTAGGGTTGTTAGGACTGTTGGGGCTGTTAGGGCTGTTAGGTCTGTTAGGGTTGTTAGGACTGTTAGGACTGTTAGGACTGTTAGGGTTGTTAGGGTTGTTAGGGTTGTTAGGACTGTTAGGACTGTTAGGACTGTTGGAGCTGTTAGGGCTGTTAGGACTGTTAGGACTGTTAGGACTGTTAGGACTTTTAGGGCTGTTAGGACTGTTAGGACTTTTAGGGCTGTTAGGACTTTTAGGGCTGTTAGGGCTGTTAGGACTGTTGGGGCTGTTAGGACTGTTAGGACTGTTAGGGTTGTTAGGGTTGTTAGGACTGTTAGGACTGTTAGGACTGTTGGAGCTGTTAGGGCTGTTAGGACTGTTAGGACTGTTAGGACTGTTAGGACTTTTAGGGCTGTTAGGACTGTTAGGACTTTTAGGGCTGTTAGGACTTTTAGGGCTGTTAGGGCTGTTAGGACTGTTGGGGCTGTTAGGGCTGTTAGGGCTGTTGGGGCTGTTGGGGCTGTTAGGGCTGTTAGGGGTGGTTCAAGGAGTTCTTTTGACCTGTATTGCTCCTCTGGGGTGTCTGCTTAGTATGGGCAGAGCTGGACAGCCAGGGTCAGGGGTGATGGCTACCCAAGCATGGTAGAAGGGTATCGGATGACAAGTCCATAAACAAAGCAGGGATAGAGAGTTCAGAATCAAAGCAGAGATCTCAAGGGAAGGTATGAAGGATGCAGGCAGGGTCGCAAGGGGGGGTTCATATAGTGATAGTGTCTCAGGGGTCCATCCTCACAGGGGGGGGTATAGAGTCAAATACTACCTCAACTACAGTATGGTGTGAAGAAGACTGATCTACAGAGAGAGGGGAGGTTGAGAGGGCAGGGACCCTCTAGCTGCATGGGTTTTCTAAGAATAACGATGCCATGGATGAGATGCTTCACAGGCTCTGTGGAAAGAAAATGATACATCTTCAGAACTACAGGAAATCCAATTCAACCTTGCAGCAGAACAAGTGTAGTCACAAATTATAGTTTGATAGTCTAGAACAGCTATTCCCAAACTGTGGTACGCACAATGCCATCAGGGGTACGCCAAATAAAAATGTGATTCACATAAAAAACAAACATAAAAAAATATATATTTTATTTCTTCACATTTCCAAACAGTACATTTATATTTTCCAACGGGACTATAACTTTGAGATTTTATCTCGCCTGCCAAGTTTTTTTAATTAAACCATCTAGTATTCAGCGAAATAACAACACAATGTCAAATACAGGTAGCCTAGACAAATAATTAACATTCAATCACATTAACTGCTACTGTCTCGCAGGAATTCCACTAATGTTCCGTATGTAGCCAAACGTAGCTGCTGCTCATTCCGTTTGCTCAAAAATGGATCAATGGTTTTAAAAAAGTAAGGCCCACATCCATAGAGACACGTGCCAGCTCTATTGGTAGTACTGCTACTACCAACAGTACTACACCTGCACCTGGTGACGGCAAGATGTTCTGCTTCCACGAGCACATCAATGCTAGCATCAGTAATTCTACATTTGTTATTAGCCCAGCTAGCATGGACACTGACAGTTGTGAATCTGATGCATCCAAAGAGCTACTGCCCCCTTACCCGGGAAAGCACCGAACAACAGACAGGGACGTTGGACCATCGAAGAGGCGAAAATATGATGAGAACTACATTGATTTGGGGTTCACTTATATTGGGACTAGTGCCTTCCCTCAGCCGTAGTGTGTTATATCCAAAAGTACTATCTCACAACTCGATGAAACCTTCACTCTTGCGCAGGCATTTCAAAAACAAAAGATGCCAATTTGAAAAATAAGCCACTGGAATTTTTTGAGACAGAATTAAGATGACTTTCGAGTAGTAAGACATGTATAAAAGCAACAGATACCATTAATAAGAAGGGGCTAGAAGCATCTTATATGGTGAGCTACAGAGTGGCTAGAGGACAGGCAAGCCCCATACTATTGTGGAGGACTTCATTTTTCACTGCTGCTGCGGATATGGCAGGACAATACTGGGGGAAAAGGCCAACACTGTTTCACGACGCATCAGTGACATGGCAGGAGATGTTTTGAAACAATTACTGCTTCAGATACAAGCCAGTGAATTCTATGCGTGGCAGCTGGATGAGTCAACAGACGTGGCGGGCCTGGCACAGCTCCTGGTATATGTCCATTACGTTTATGGGGGGGTCAATTAAGGAAGACATCCTCTTCTGCAATCCATTGGAAACCAGGACATTATGAGAGGATATTTTTAACGTCCTGGACAGCTTTGTGACATCAAATGGACTTTGGTGGTCAAGATGTGTTGGTATCTGTACTGATGGCGCAAAAGCCATGACAGGGAGACATAGTGGAGTGGTAACATGCGTGCAAACAGTTGCTACCGACGCCACTTGGGTAGACTGCAGCATCCACTGAGAGGCTCTTGCTGCCAAAGGAATACCTGACAGCTTGAAAGTTGTTTTGGACGCTACAGTGAAAATGGTTAACTTTGTTAAAGCAAGACCCCTGAACTCTCGTGTACTTTCTGCACTATGCAATAATATGGGCAGCGACCATGTAACGCTTTTACAACATACACTGGTTATCAAGGGGCAAAGTGTTGACATGTTTTTTAAAATTGAGATTCGAGCTTAAAGTTTTTCACTTGTCTGACCGCTTGCATGATGACAAGTTTCTCAGACACCTGGCCTATCTGGGTGATATTTTTTCTCACCTGAATGATCTGAATCTAGGATTACAGGGACTCTCCGCAACTATATTTAATGTGCGCAACAAAATTGAGGCTATGATTAAGAAGTTGGAGCTCTTTTCTGTCTGCATTAACAAGGACGTCACACAGGTCTTTCCATCATTGAATGATGATTTGTGTGCAAATGAACTCAAGCTCACGGACAATGTCAATGTGATATAGCGAAGCACCTGAGTGAGTTGGGTGTGCAATTACGCAGGTACATTCCCGAAACGGACGACACAAACAACTGGATTCGTTATCCCTTTCATGCCCTGCCTCCAGTCCACTTACCGATATCTGAACAAGAGAGCCTCATCGAAATTGCAACAAGCGGTTCTGTGAAAATTTTATTTAATCAGAAGCCACTGCCAGATTTCTGGAATGGGCTGCGCTCAGAGTATCCTGTCTTGGCAAATCTTGCTGTTAAGACACTGATGCCCATTGCAACCAAGTACCTATGTGAGAGTGAATTCTCGGCCCACACTAGCATGAAAACCAAATACAGGCACAGACTGGGTGTGGAAAATGATTTAAGACTGAGACTCTCTCCAATACAACCCAACATTGCAGAGTTGTGTGCATCCTTTCAAGCACACCCTTCTCATTAACCTGTGGTGAGTTATTTACAAATTGTCGATAAACAAATAAGGTTTTATATGTAAGATGGTTAAATAAAGAGCTAAATGATTGATTATTATTATATTATTATTTGTGCCCTGGTACTATAAGAGCTCTTTGTCACTTCCCACGATTCGGGTTGTGACAAAAGCTCACACTCATTCTTATGTTTAGTAAATGTATCATATAGTGTGTGTGTGGCAGGCTTACAATGATGGGAAAAAACAACATTTGAGAGTGCGCTGACCCTGAGGCGAGAGGGGGAATGCAGCTGGAGGTTGAATGTTTGAAAGGGTACGGGACTATAAAACGTTTGGGAACCACTGGTCTAGAACATATAACAAAGCCAGATAGTTAAGTCAAAGTTTATACTCAGAAAATGTTACCATAGTGAAACTAAAGAAGCCCAGTGAAATACTCCATCTCAGTGTATTGAGAAATACTGCCTGCTGTTAGACACTTGCAGAGCTAGACCAATACAGAACAGAGTGGTGTAGACACTGGCAGAGCTAGACCAATACAGAACAGAGTGGTGTAGACACTGGCAGAGCTAGACCAATACAGAACAGAGTGGTGTAGACACTGGCAGAGCTAGACCAATACAGAACAGAGTGGTGTAGACACTGGCAGAGCTAGACCAATACAGAACAGAGTGGTGTAGACACTGGCAGAGCTAGACCAATACAGAACAGAGTGGTGTAGACACTGGCAGAGCTAGACCAATACAGAACAGAGTGGTGTAGACACTGGCAGAGCTAGACCAATACAGAACAGAGTGGTGTAGACACTGGCAGAGCTAGACCAATACAGAACAGAGTGGTAGACCAATACAGAACAGAGTGGTGTAGACACTGGCAGAGCTAGACCAATACAGAACAGAGTGGTGTAGACACTGGCAGAGCTAGACCAATACAGAACAGAGTGGTGTAGACACTGGCAGAGCTAGACCAATACAGAACAGAGTGGTGTAGACACTGGCAGAGCTAGACCAATACAGAACAGAGTGGTGTAGACACTGGCAGAGCTAGACCAATACAGAACAGAGTGGTGTAGACACTGGCAGAGACCAATACAGAACAGAGTGGTGTAGACACTGGCAGAGCTAGACCAATACAGAACAGAGTGGTGTAGACACTGGCAGAGCTAGACCAATACAGAACAGAGTGGTGTAGACACTGGCAGAGCTAGACCAATACAGAACAGAGTGGTGTAGACACTGGCAGAGCTAGACCAATACAGAACAGAGTGGTGTAGACACTGGCAGAGCTAGACCAATACAGAACAGAGTGGTGTAGACACTGGCAGAGCTAGACCAATACAGAACAGAGTGGTGTAGACACTGGCAGAGCTAGACCAATACAGAACTGGCAGAGCTAGTGAGTGTAGACACTGGCAGAGCTAGACCAATACAGAACAGAGTGGTGTAGACACTGGCAGAGCTAGACCAATACAGAACAGAGTGGTGTAGACACTGGCAGAGGACCAAGAACAGAGTGGTGTAGACAGACTAGACCAATACAGAACAGAGTGGTGTAGACACTGGCAGAGCTAGACCAATACAGAACAGAGTGGTGTAGACACTGGCAGAGCTAGACCAATACAGAACAGAGTGGTGTAGACACTGGCAGAGCTAGCAGACCAATACAGAACAGAGTGGTGTAGACACTGGCAGAGCTAGACCAATACAGAACAGAGTGGTGTAGACACTGGCAGAGCTAGACCAATACAGAACAGAGTGGTGTAGACACTGGCAGAGCTAGACCAATACAGAACAGAGTGGTGTAGACACTGGCAGAGCTAGACCAATACAGAACAGAGTGGTGTAGACACTGGCAGAGCTAGACCAATACAGAACAGAGTGGTGTAGACACTGGCAGAGCTAGACCAATACAGAACAGAGTGGTGTAGACAGAGTGGTGGTAGACACTGGCAGAGCTAGACCAATACAGAACAGAGTGGTGTAGACACTGGCAGAGCTAGACCAATACAGAACAGAGTGGTGTAGACACTGGCAGAGCTAGACCAATACAGAACAGAGTGGTGTAGACACTGGCAGAGCTAGACCAATACAGAACAGAGTGGTGTAGACACTGGCAGAGCTAGACCAATACAGAACAGAGTGGTGTAGACACTGGCAGAGCTAGACCAATGCAGAACAGAGTGGTGTAGACACTGGCAGAGCTAGACCAATACAGAACAGAGTGGTGTAGACACTGGCAGAGCTAGACCAATACAGAACAGAGTGGTGTAGACACTGGCAGAGCTAGACCAATACAGAACAGAGTGGTGTAGACACTGGCAGAGCTAGACCAATACAGAACAGAGTGGTGTAGACACTGGCAGAGCTAGACCAATACAGAACAGAGTGGTGTAGACACTGGCAGAGCTAGACCAATACAGAACAGAGTGGTGTAGACACTGGCAGAGCTAGACCAATACAGAACAGAGTGGTGTAGACACTGGCAGAGCTAGACCAATACAGAACAGAGTGGTGTAGACACTGGCAGAGCTAGACCAATACAGAACAGAGTGGTGTAGACACTGGCAGAGCTAGACCAATACAGAACAGAGTGGTGTAGACACTGGCAGAGCTAGACCAATACAGAACAGAGTGGTGTAGACACTGGCAGAGCTAGACCAATACAGAACAGAGTGGTGTAGACACTGGCAGAGCTAGACCAATACAGAACAGAGTGGTGTAGACACTGGCAGAGCTAGACCAATAGAACAATAGACACAGAGAACAAGAACAGAGTGGTGTAGACACTGGCAGAGCTAGACCAATACAGAACAGAGTGGTGTAGACACTGGCAGAGCTAGACCAATGCAGAACAGAGTGGTGTAGACACTGGCAGAGCTAGACCACAGAACAGAACAGAGTACAGGTGTAGACACTGGCAGAGCTAGACCAATACAGAACAGAGTGGTGTAGACACTGGCAGAGCTAGACCAATACAGAACAGAGTGGTGTAGACACTGGCAGAGCTAGACCAATACAGAACAGAGTGGTGTAGACACTGGCAGAGCTAGACCAATACAGAACAGAGTGGTGTAGACACTGGCAGAGCTAGACCAATACAGAACAGAGTGGTGTAGACACTGGCAGAGCTAGACCAATACAGAACAGAGTGGTGTAGACACTGGCAGAGCTAGACCAATACAGAACAGAGTGGTGTAGACACTGGCAGAGCTAGACCAATACAGAACAGAGTGGTGTAGACACTGGCAGAGCTAGACCAATACAGAACAGAGTGGTGTAGACACTGGCAGAGCTAGACCAATACAGAACAGAGTGGTGTAGACACTGGCAGAGCTAGACCAATACAGAACAGAGTGGTGTAGACACTGGCAGAGCTAGACCAATGCAGAACAGAGTGGTGTAGACACTGGCAGAGCTAGACCAATACAGAACAGAGTGGTAGACAGCAGACTAGACCTGGACACAGACCAATACAGAACAGAGTGGTGTAGACACTGGCAGAGCTAGACCAAGAACAGAACAGAGCTAGACCAATACAGAACAGAGTGGTGTAGACACTGGCAGAGCTAGACCAATACAGAACAGAGTGGTGTAGACACTGGCAGAGCTAGACCAATACAGAACAGAGTGGTGTAGACACTGGCAGAGCTAGACCAATACAGAACAGAGTGGTGTAGACACTGGCAGAGCTAGACCAATACAGAACAGAGTGGTGTAGACACTGGCAGAGCTAGACCAATACAGAACAGAGTGGTGTAGACACTGGCAGAGCTAGACCAATACAGAACAGAGTGGTGTAGACACTGGCAGAGCTAGACCAATACAGAACAGAGTGGTGTAGACACTGGCAGAGCTAGACCAATACAGAACAGAGTGGTGTAGACACTGGCAGAGCTAGACCAATACAGAACAGAGTGGTGTAGACACTGGCAGAGCTAGACCAATACAGAACAGAGTGGTGTAGACACTGGCAGAGCTAGACCAATACAGAACAGAGTGGTGTAGACACTGGCAGAGCTAGACCAATACAGAACAGAGTGGTGTAGACACTGGCAGAGCTAGACCAATACAGAACAGAGTGGTGTAGACACTGACCAATACAGAACAGAGCTAGACCAATACAGAACAGAGTGGTGTAGACACTGGCAGAGCTAGACCAATACAGAACAGAGTGGTGTAGACACTGGCAGAGCTAGACCAATACAGAACAGAGTGGTGTAGACACTGGCAGAGCTAGACCAATACAGAACAGAGTGGTGTAGACACTGGCAGAGCTAGACCAATACAGAACAGAGTGGTAGACACTGGCAGAGCACTAGACACTGGCAGAGCTAGCAATGCAGAACAGAGTGGTGTAGACACTGGCAGAGCTAGACCAATACAGAACAGAGTGGTGTAGACACTGGCAGAGCTAGACCAATACAGAACAGAGTGGTGTAGACACTGGCAGAGCTAGACCAATACAGAACAGAGTGGTGTAGACACTGGCAGAGCTAGACCAATACAGAACAGAGTGGTGTAGAACTGGCAGAGCTAGAGTGGTGTAGACACTGGCAGAGCTAGACCAATACAGAACAGAGTGGTGTAGACACTGGCAGAGCTAGACCAATACAGAACAGAGTGGTGTAGACACTGGCAGAGCTAGACCAATACAGAACAGAGTGGTGTAGACACTGGCAGAGCTAGACCAATACAGAACAGAGTGGTGTAGACACTGGCAGAGCTAGACCAATACAGAACAGAGTGGTGTAGACACTGGCAGAGCTAGACCAATACAGAACAGAGTGGTGTAGACACTGGCAGAGCTAGACCAATACAGAACAGAGTGGTGTAGACACTGGCAGAGCTAGACCAATACAGAACAGAGTGGTGTAGACACTGGCAGAGCTAGACCAATACAGAACAGAGTGGTGTAGACACTGGCAGAGCTAGACCAATACAGAACAGAGTGGTGTAGACACTGGCAGAGCTAGACCAATACAGAACAGAGTGGTGTAGACACTGGCAGAGCTAGACCAATACAGAACAGAGTGGTGTAGACACTGGCAGAGCTAGACCAATACAGAACAGAGTGGTGTAGACACTGGCAGAGCTAGACCAATACAGAACAGAGTGGTGTAGACACTGGCAGAGCTAGACCAATACAGAACAGAGTGGTGTAGACACTGGCAGAGCTAGACCAATACAGAACAGAGTGGTGTAGACACTGGCAGAGCAGAGAACTAGACACTGGCAGATACAGAACAGAGTGGTGGCAGAGTAGACACTGGCAGAGCTAGACCAATACAGAACAGAGTGGTGTAGACACTGGCAGAGCTAGACCAATACAGAACAGAGTGGTGTAGACACTGGCAGAGCTAGACCAATACAGAACAGAGTGGTGTAGACACTGGCAGAGCTAGACCAATACAGAACAGACAGACACTGGCAGAGCTAGTGGTGTAGACACTGGCAGAGCTAGACCAATACAGAACAGAGTGGTGTAGACACTGGCAGAGAGACCAATACAGAACAGAGTGGTGTAGACACCAATAGACAGAACAGAGTGGTGTAGACACTGGCAGAGCTAGACCAATACAGAACAGAGTGGTGTAGACACTGGCAGAGCTAGACCAATACAGAACAGAGTGGTGTAGACACTGGCAGAGCTAGACCAATACAGAACAGAGTGGTGTAGACACTGGCAGAGCTAGACCAATACAGAACAGAGTGGTGTAGACACTGGCAGAGCTAGACCAATACAGAACAGAGTGGTGTAGACACTGGCAGAGCTAGACCAATACAGAACAGAGTGGTGTAGACACTGGCAGAGCTAGACCAATACAGAACAGAGTGGTGTAGACACTGGCAGAGCTAGACCAATACAGAACAGAGTGGTGTAGACACTGGCAGAGCTAGACCAGACCAGATAGACACAGAGAACACAGAACAGAGTGGTGTAGACACTGGCAGAGCTAGACCAATACAGAACAGAGTGGTGTAGACACTGGCAGAGCTAGACCAATACAGAACAGAGTGGTGTAGACACTGGCAGAGCTAGACCAATACAGAACAGAGTGGTGTAGACACTGGCAGAGCTAGACCAATACAGAACAGAGTGGTGTAGACACTGGCAGAGCTAGACCAATACAGAACAGAGTGGTGTAGACACTGGCAGAGCTAGACCAATACAGAACAGAGTGGTGTAGACACTGGCAGAGCTAGACCAATACAGAACAGAGTGGTGTAGACACTGGCAGAGCTAGACCAATACAGAACAGAGTGGTGTAGACACTGGCAGAGCTAGACAGAACAGATAGACACAGAACAGAACAGAGTGGTGTAGACACTGGCAGAGCTAGACCAATACAGAACAGAGTGGTGTAGACACTGGCAGAGCTAGACCAATACAGAACAGAGTGGTGTAGACACTGGCAGAGCTAGACCAATACAGAACAGAGTGGTGTAGACACTGGCAGAGCTAGACCAATACAGAACAGAGTGGTGTAGACACTGGCAGAGCTAGACCAATACAGAACAGAGTGGTGTAGACACTGGCAGAGCTAGACTGGCAATACAGAACAGAGTGGTGTAGACACTGGCAGAGCTAGACCAATACAGAACAGAGTGGTGTAGACACTGGCAGAGCTAGACCAATACAGAACAGAGTGGTGTAGACACTGGCAGAGCTAGACCAATACAGAACAGAGTGGTGTAGACACTGGCAGAGCTAGACCAATACAGAACAGAGTGGTGTAGACACTGGCAGAGCTAGACCAATACAGAACAGAGTGGTGTAGACACTGGCAGAGCAGAACAGAGTGAGCTAGACCAATAGAACACTGGCAGAGCTAGACCAATACAGAACAGAGTGGTGTAGACACTGGCAGAGCTAGACCAATGCAGAACAGAGTGGTGTAGACACTGGCAGAGCTAGACCAATACAGAACAGAGTGGTGTAGACACTGGCAGAGCTAGACCAATACAGAACAGAGTGGTGTAGACACTGGCAGAGCTAGACCAATACAGAACAGAGTGGTGTAGACACTGGCAGAGCTAGACCAATACAGAACAGAGTGGTGTAGACACTGGCAGAGCTAGACCAATACAGAACAGAGTGGTGTAGACACTGGCAGAGCTAGACCAATACAGAACAGAGTGGTGTAGACACTGGCAGAGCTAGACCAATACAGAACAGAGTGGTGTAGACACTGGCAGAGCTAGACCAATACAGAACAGAGTGGTGTAGACACTGGCAGAGCTAGAACAATACAGAACAGAGTGGTGTAGACACTGGCAGAGCTAGAACAATACAGAACAGAGTGGTGTAGACACTGGCAGAGCTAGACCAATACAGAACAGAGTGGTGTAGACACTGGCAGAGCTAGACCAGGTTAGATTTGGCCATGTTCAAACACTGTTGTTGGCACCAACTCTTTCTGAGAGGAGAGTTATTACTGTTCACACACACACACACACACACACACACACACACAAAAACCTGACACACACACACGTCTCCATGTTCCTGTTAGAGAGGCTACATGTCTTCATTGGACTGCTATGATTGGTGTTTGTAATAGGAGGGACACACACACATAGACACCATTGTCGTCACTTCAGGGGGTTTCGAACTACGCTTCACAGTGAGAATTATTGTGTAATTGGGCATTCAAAACGCCCAATTACACAATTTTAAAAAACAAGCAAATAAAGAAAAGCAGAATGAAGGGAAGGAAGGATGGAAATACAAGCATCCGTTGGCAGTGGGTTGCTGGTGGGGAAAGCAAAAGTGCTGAATCTGAACGTAGTGATTAATGAGTCCCTTAGCAGATGCCTGCGCTGATAAATATTCATGAAGACAGTAATAAAATAGGAGGAGAGAAAGAGAAAGCAATTAAGCTGTAAATATTTACCTCAGTTCAGAGTCTGACATCACTCAGTAAACATAAAGATGAGCTCCTGGGATGAGCTCCTGGTCTAATCTACCCACCTCTCAATGACTGGACGGTCAAGACTTCATTGGACAGGAAAAGGCCCAACACTTGCTTACCATTCAAAATTCATAAACAAGTTTAAGTTCAATGGCCTTTTTCAGAATAATAATGTTCAAGGCTCTCAATACACTATACTTATCAAGGCTAGGTTAGCCCTGCTACTTATCAAGGCTAGGTTAGCCCTGCTACTTATCAAGGCTAGGTTACATTTACATTTACATTTAAGTCATTTAGCAGACGCTCTTATCCAGAGCGACTTACAAATTGGTGCATTCACCTTATGACATCCAGTGGAACAGTAGTGCATCTAAATCTTTTAAGGGGGGTGAGAGGGATTACTTTATCCTATCCTAGGTATTCCTTAAAGAGGTGGGGTTTCAGGTGTCTCCGGAAGGTGGTGATTGACTCCGCTGTCCTGGCGTCGTGAGGGAGTTTGTTCCACCATTGGGGGGCCAGAGCAGCGAACAGTTTGACTGGGCTGAGCGGGAACTGTACTTCCTCAGTGGTAGGGAGGCGAGCAGGCCAGAGGTGGATGAACGCAGTGCCCTTGTTTGGGTGTAGGGCCGGATCAGAGCCTGGAGGTACTGAGGTGCCGTTCCCCTCACAGCTCCGAAGGCAAGCACCATGGTCTTGTAGCGGATGCGAGCTTCAACTGGAAGCCAGTGGAGAGAGCAGAGGAGCGGGGTGACGTGAGAGAACTTGGGAAGGTTGAACACCAGACGGGCTGCGGCGTTCTGGATGAGTTGTAGGGGTTTAATGGCACAGGCAGGGAGCCCAGCCAACAGCGAGTTGCAGTAATCCAGACGGGAGATGACGAGTGCCTGGATTAGGACCTGCGCCGCTTCCTGTGTGAGGCAGGGTCGTACTCTGCGGATGTTGTAGAGCATGAACCTACAGGAACGGGCCAACGCCTTGATGTTAGTTGAGAACGACAGGGTGTTGTCCAGGATCACGCCAAGGTTCTTAGCGCTCTGGGAGGAGGACACAATGGAGTTGTCAACCGTGATGGCGAGATCATGGAACGGGCAGTCCTTCCCGGGAGGAAGAGCAGCTCCGTCTTGCCGAGGTTCAGCTTGAGGTGGTGATCCGTCATCCACACTGATATGTCTGCCAGACATGCAGAGATGCGATTCGCCACCTGATCATCAGAAGGGGAAAGGAAGATTAATTGTGTGTCGTCTGCATAGCAATGATAGGAGAGACCATGTGAGGTTATGACAGAGCCAAGTGACTTGGTGTATAGCGAGAATAGGAGAGGGCCTAGAACAGAGCCCTGGGGGACACCAGTGGTGAGAGCACGTGGTGTGGAGACGGATTCTCGCCACGCCACCTGGTAGGAGCGACCTGTCAGGTAGGACGCAATCAAGCGTGGGCCGCGCCGGAGATGCCCAACTCGGGAGAGGGTGGAGAGGAGGATCTGATGGTTCACAGTATCGAAGGCAGCCGATAGGTCTAGAAGGATGAGAGCAGAGGAGAGAGAGTTAGCTTTAGCAGTGCGGAGCGCCTCCGTGATACAGAGAAGAGCAGTCTCAGTTGAATGACTAGTCTTGAAACCTGACTGATTTGGATCAAGAAGGTCATTCTGAGAGAGATAGCGGGAGAGCTGGCCAAGGACGGCACGTTCAAGAGTTTTGGAGAGAAAAGAAAAGAAGGGATACTGGTCTGTAGTTGTTGACATCGGAGGGATCGAGTGTAGGTTTTTTCAGAAGGGGTGCAACTCTCGCTCTCTTGAAGACGGAAGGGACGTAGCCAGCGGTCAGGGATGAGTTGATGAGCGAGGTGAGGTAAGGGAGAAGGTCTCCGGAAATGGTCTGGAGAAGAGAGGAGGGGATAGGGTCAAGCGGGCAGGTTGTTGGGCGGCGGCCGTCACAAGACGCGAGATTTCATCTGGAGAGAGGGGGAGAAAGAGGTCAGAGCACAGGGTAGGGCAGTGTGAGCAGAACCAGCGGTGTCGTTTGACTTAGCAAACGAGGATCGGATGTCGTCGACCTTCTTTTCAAAATGGTTGACGAAGTCATCTGCAGAGAGGAGGGGAGGGGGAGGAGGATTCAGGAGGGAGGAGAAGGTTGCAAAGAGCTTCCTAGGGTTAGAGGCAGATGCTTGGAATTTAGAGTGGTAGAAAGTGGCTTTAGCAGCAGAGAGAAAGAGGAAAATGTAGAGAGGAGGGAGTGAAAGGATGTCAGGTCCGCAGGGAGGCGAGTTTTCCTCCATTTCCGCTCGGCTGCCCGGAGCCCTGTTCTGTGAGCTCGCAATGAGTCGTTGAGCCACGGAGGCGGGAGGGAGGACCGAGCCGGCCTGGAGGATAGGGGACATAGAGAGTCAAAGGATGCAGAAAGGGAGGAGAGGAGGGTTGAGGAGGCAGAATCAGGAGATAGGTTGGAGAAGGTTTGAGCAGAGGGAAGAGATGATAGGATGGAAGAGGAGAGAGTAGCTGGGGGAGAGAGAGCGAAGGTTGGGACGGCGCGATACCATCCAGTAGGGGCAGTGTGGGAAGTGTTGGATGAGAGCGAGAGGGAGAAGGATACAAGGTAGTGGTCGGAGACTTGGAGGGGAGTTGCAATGAGGTTAGTGGAAGAACAGCATCTAGTAAAGATGAGGTCGAGCGTATTTCCTGCCTTGTGAGTAGGGGGGAAGGTGAGAGGGTGAGGTCAAAAGAGGAGAGGAGTGGAAAGAAGGAGACAGAGAGGAATGAGTCAAAGGTAGACGTGGGAGGTTAAAGTCGCCCAGAACTGTGAGAGGTGAGCCGTCCTCAGGAAAGGAGCTTATCAAGGCATCAAGCTCATTGATGAACTCTCCGAGGAACCTGGAGAGGCGATAAATGATAAGGATGTTAAGCTTGAAAGGGCTGGTAACTGTGACAGCATGGAATTCAAAGGAGGCGATAGACAGATGGGTAAGGGGAGAAAGAGAGAATGACCACTTGGGAGAGATGAGGATCCCGGTGCCACCACCCCGCTGACCAGAAGCTCTCGGGGTGTGCGAGAACACGTGGGCAGACGAAGAGAGAGCAGTAGGAGTAGCAGTGTTGTCTGTGGTGATCCATGTTTCCGTCAGTGCCAAGAAGTCGAGGACTGGAGGAGGCATAGGCTGAGATGAACTCTGCCTTGTTGGCCGCAGATCGGCAGTTCCAGAGGCTACCGGAGACCTGGAACTCCACGTGGGTCGTGCGCGCTGGGAC
The DNA here is from genome assembly GCF_034236695.1 of Oncorhynchus nerka. Lineage (NCBI taxonomy): Eukaryota > Metazoa > Chordata > Actinopteri > Salmoniformes > Salmonidae > Oncorhynchus > Oncorhynchus nerka. Next base: position 76,832,956 of record NC_088407.1, on the reverse strand, counting down.
CACCAGATTAGGGTGGCCGCGGCCACGCGGTGTGGAGCGCTTGTATGGTCTGTGCAGAGAGGAGAGAACAGGGATAGACAGACACATAGTTGACAGGCTACACAAGAGGCTATGCTAATGCAAAGGAGATTGGAATGACAAGTGGACTACACGTCTCGAGTGTTCAGAAAGTTAAGCTTACGTAGCAAGAATCTTATTGACTAAAATGATTAAAATGATACAGTACTGCTGAAGTAGGCTAGCTGGCAGAGGCTGCGTTGTTGACTATGTAGGCTAGCTGGCAGTGTCTGCGTTGTTGACACTACACTAATCAAGTCGTTCCGTTGAGTGTAATGGTTTCTACTGTGCTACTGTGCTGCTATTCGGGGCTAGCTGGCTAGCTAGCAGTGTTGATTTACGTTACGTTGCGTTAAAAGAACGACGATAGCTGGCTAGCTAACCTAGGAAATCGCTCAAGACTACACAATTATCTTTGATACAAAGACGGCTATGTAGCTAGCTATGTAGCTAGCTATGATCAAACAAATCAAGCCGTTGTACTGTAATGAAATGAAATGAAAAATGTGATACTACCTGTGGAGCGAAGCGAAATGCGACCGGATTGTTGAGTGCGGAAGTTCTGTTACGTTAAGGACGACGAATAGCTGGCTAGCTAACCTCGGTAAATTAAGATAATCACTCTAAAACTACACACTCTAAACTACACAATTATCTTGGATACGAAGACAGCAAAGACAACTATGTAGCTAGCTAACACTACACTAATCAAGTCGTTCAGTTGAGTGAAAGTTGTGCTGCTAATCGGTAGACGGTGGACTAGCTAACGGTAGACGTTAGCTAGCTAGCTAGCTGCAGGGCGGTGTAGACTGCGTTGGATTTACGAAATACGATAATTACGCAATTATCTATGATACAAAGACGGCAATGTAGCTAGCTAAGAAGAAAAATTGCTAAGATTAGACAAATCAAACCGTTGTACTATAATGAAATGTAATGAAATGTACTACTACCTACTACCTGCGGACCGAGTGCAGATGCGACCGCTCACTCCAACCCTTCTACTTATCAAGGCTAGGTTAGCCCTGCTAATTATCAAGGTTAGTTTAGCCCTGCTACTTATCAAGGCTAGGTTAGCCCTGCTACTTCTCAAGGCTAGGTTAGCCCTGCTACTTATCAAGGCTAGGTTAGCCCTTCTACTTATCAAGGCTAGGTTAGCCCTGCTACTTTTCAAGGCTAGGTTAGCCCTGCTACTTTTCAAGGCTAGGTTAGCCCTGCTACTTTTCAAGGCTAGGTTAGCCCTTCTACTTATCAAGGTTAGTTTAGCCCTGCTACTTATCAAGGCTAGGTTAGCCCGTCTACTTATCAAGGTTAGGTTAGCCCTGCTACTTATCAAGGTTAGGTTAGCCCTGCTACTTATCAAGGCTAGGTTAGCCCTTCTACTTATCAAGGCTAGGTTAGCCCTGGAGATGAGATAGCAGGGGCGTATTCATAAAGCGTCTCAGAGTAGAAGAGTTGATCTAGGATAAGTCCCAACCCCCGTCCATATAATCTTATTCACTATGATTTACAAGGTGAAACCTTCCTCTTAGCGCCTGGACATTCACGGCCAGAGCAACACTAGACTTATTAGGGTGAGATTATTTATAGCCCTGTCCCATATGCTTCCTGTAGCTGCATCTTCTGTTGTTGATGTGACAATGAAGAAGACAGACCAGGCAATCAGGCTAGAGTTAACCCAGGCCTTTCTACTGGTTTGTTCCCATTGGTTTTAGACCACTTCTGGTCAGAGAGATCAGATCAGCCCAGGACGTCAACAACAAAGATATACAGTATGTCTATGATCAACAACACTCCGCCCTTATAAACTCTCAATGGATGCTCTTAGTCGTTTTATGAATAGTTTCAAATAAAATAAAATGTTATTGGTCACATACACATGCTTAGCAGATGTTAATGCGAATGTAGCGAAATGCTTATGCTTCTAGTTCCGACCGTGCAGTAATATCTAACAAGCGGTCTAACAAATTCACAACAACTATCTTATTCACACAAGTGTAAAGGAATGAACAAGAATATGTACGTATAAATACATGGATGAGCGATAGCCGTGCGGCATAGGCAAGATGCAGTAGATGGTATAGAGTACAGTATATACATATGAGATGAGTAATGTAGGGTATGTAAACATTTCCATTGGTGTGATGCATGAAGAAACCGGGTGGCTGTATCGACTCTGACAACATATCCCGAATGAGCCATGTTTCCGTGAAACAGAGAATGTTACAATCTCTGATGTCTCTCTGGAAGGCAACTCGTGCCCTAATTCTGTCCACCTTGTTGTCTCGAGTTTGGTACAGTGGAGAAGATTGATGATTCAATTTATGTTTCAAGTTTTAATGTCATGTGCACAAGTACAGTGAAATGCCTTTCTTGCAAGCGCCAAATGTGCTTGAGAGGATTTGAAGTACACAGAGAGTATAGAGATGATAATGAAATACAATATATATTTGTATATCAGGGATACCCATTAGCTGCGGCCAAACAGATCAAGGCACTTAAATTACACATAAAACAAAAGATAAAACAGTACATATGTCAGGATATGTCTGGAAGACCAGGACTATGGATAGAACCCAAATGGCTTGACACAAAAAAATATATAATTCATTCATTTGTTTGTTTGTTAATTTGATTGTTCATTCATTTGTTTATAATTTTGTTTATTCACTATAATGAGGGGTGTAGCCTAGCTTCTCAGCTGTGCATGGAGCAAGTAGTGATGGGAGGACATTTGTGAGAGCCACGCTTTCCCAATGAACCCTCCTTGTGTCTTTATCGACCGCCTCTGCATTCATGACAGCTGGGCTGCTGTTTGGAGAGCATATGTAATGTAGACTACAGTAAATGGAAGGGGTGAGGGGCATGCTGAGTGCTATTTACAATGGTGTAAATCACAGTTGAGGGTGTCACTGAGGCTGGAGCAGAGTGTGTGTGTTCCAGGGATAAGGAGGATGATCGGTTTGATTCTGTACCTCATAGAATGGCCGCCAGCCATACACAAAGCAATCACAGCAGAGCTCCCAGGACAGAGACAGTGGAAGATAAACAAGCTAGGGACCACAGGGAGCGATGATTGACTCAGACCACCTCAACCTAACTGTGTGAGGTGGATTCAGACACACACACACACACACACACACACACACACACACACACACACACACACACACACACACACACACACACACACACACACACGGTTGACATTTACCATCAGACAAATGTATGTATTTTCATTTTGTGTAAAATGTTCTCTTAGTTTGTGAGCCTCTACAGTTTTTTTCTGAGGTTTCATTTCACATTAGGGACCTCTGCCCTTGAAAATATTCCATTTTGATTAGATTTACAATAGGGTATGCTAGTTATCATCACACTCTGTGTTGGATTGGAGATAATTTTGTAATCACTGTTTTTCCTTGATCTGAATAACCTAACCCTCTTCTGCTACAAACAACAACGAGAAATAGATTCTCCCTCTCTCTCCCCCCCTCCCCTCTCTCTCTCTCTCTCTCTCTCTCTCTCTCTCTCTTCTTCCTCTCTCCACCCCCTCTCTCTCTCTTCCTCTCCCCCCTCTCTCTCTCTCTCTCTCTCTCTCTCTCTCTCTGTCTCTCACTTTCTCTGTCACTCACTATCTCACTCTCACTCTCAATTCAATTTAAGGGCTTTATTGGCATGGGAAACATATGTTTAGATAATACATGTGAAATAGATCATTAACAATAACAAGTACTGTAAACATTACACTAAAAAAATGTCCAAAAGATTAAAGACATTTCAAATGTCATATTATATCTATGTGTGTGTCTATGTATACAGTGGGGAGAACAAGTATTTGATACACTGCCAATTTTGCAGGTTTTCCTACTTACAAAGCATGTAGAGGTCTGTAATTTTTATCATAGGTACACTTCAACTGTGAGAGACGGAATCTAAAACAAAAATCCTGAAAATCACATTGTATGATTTTTAAGTAATTCATTGGCATTTTATTGCATGACATAAGTATTTGATCACCTTCCAACCAGTAAGAATTCCGGCTCTCACAGACCTGTTAGTTTTTTCTTTACTCTCCTGTTCTCCACTCATTAACTGTATTAACTGCACCTGTTTGAACTCGTTACCTGTATAAAAGGCACCTGTCCACACACTCAATCAAACAGACTCCAACCTCTCCACAATGGCCAAGACCAGAGAGCTGTGTAAGGACATCAGGGATAACATTGTAGACCTGCACAAGGCTGGGGTGGGCTACAGGACAATAGGAAAGCAGCTAGGTGAGAAGGCAACAACTGTTGGCGCAATTACTAGAAAATGGAAGAAGTTCAAGATGCCGGTCAATCATCCTCGGTGTGGGGCTCCATGCAAGATCTCCCCTCGTGGGGTATCAGCCCAGAACTACACGGTAGGACCTGGTCAATGACCTGAAGAAAGGTGGGACCACAGTCTCAAAGAAAACCATTACTAACACACTACGCCGTCATGGATTAAAATCCTGCAGCACATGCAAGGTCCCCCTCCTCAAGCCAGCGCATGTCCAGGCCCGTCTGAAGTTTCCCAATGACCATCTGGATGATCCAGAGGAGGAATGGGAGAAGGTTGTGTGGTTTGATGAGACAAAAATAGAGCTTTTTGTCTAAACTCCAAGGTCTGTATGGAGGAGTGGGCCAAAATCCCTGCTGCAGTGTGTGAAAACCTGGTCAAGAACTACAGGAAACATATGATCTCTGTAATTGCAAACAAAGGTTTCTGTACCAAATATTAAGTTCTGCTTTTCTGATGTATCAAATGCTTATGTCATGCAATAAAATAGAAATTAATTACTTAAAAATCATACAATGTGATTTTCTGGATTTTTGTTATAGATTCCGTCTCTCACAGTTGAAGTGTACCTATGATAAAAATTACAGACCTCTACATGCTTTGTAAGTAGGAAACAATGCCGAGTTTGCAGGTTATCAAATACTTGTTCTCCCCACTGTATGTGTCTCTGTGTCTGTGTCTGTATTCACCGGTGGTCTGGGAGGTAATGAAGATTAGGTCGGGGTCTAGCAGGTCTGGCTGGTGTAACCTCGTACATATGAAAATGTATTTTCTCCCAGGAAACTTCTTGTTGATGTTCAGAAGTATACAGAGAAAACAACATTTGCATATTACATCATTACACAGTACCACTACAGTCTGTATTGAGTCTGTAAGTGTTTGAAACCAAGTAGACTACACTGCCCTAATGTGTTCATTTAAATGATGATGATAATACTTCATTTTTATTGATTGATGGCCTGGTCCCAGTGGTTCAGAAATGAGAGACTTTTAGCCAGATTAAGCCTGTAATTAAATGACCAAGATATTTTGATTTCATGCCAGAATGAGATCCGCATCCCAAATGGCACCCCATTCCATATGTAGCGCACTACTTTTGACCGGGACCCACAGAGCTCTCTGGTCAAATGTAGTGCACTATATAGGGAATAGGGTGCCATATGGGAAACAAATTAAGACAGGGAGAATTGGGTTAACGCCCCTCCATTCTCTTCATACAGAACATACTCCCGGAAGTGAATCTGTCTTTGTTATGTCTTGACTTTATTTCACTCTCAAAGTTCCTCAGACATTTTCAGTGTATGTTCCAAATGGAACCCTATTCCTGGGCTCTGGTAAAAAGTAGTGCACTATTTAGGGAATACTGTAGGTAGGGTAGGGAATAGGCAGCCCTTTTGGGACGCAGCCTCTAAAAGTGCATGGTCTAATATTGAACTGAATGATGCTAAATCCACGTCCCGTGCCATCTGTTGTTGTGTAGATCCTGCTCTATGCCTCAATGACTACGTATATTTCTCATTTGTTTGGGATTGAGGCATATAGCCAGATGCATATAAACAGATGGTGTGCGATGTGTGCACTCGCCAACATTTGGAGGCTTTTGAGGTCTGACAATCTTTTACTTACTTTGTTACATTGTAGTAAACTGTCACTTTTGTTGGCGCCTCCTATGGTGTAAAACCCCCTACGGTTCTGTTTGTTTACTATGGCGCAAAGCTCCTGTCACAGCACTGAATGATAAAGTACTATTTGATGACTGACCCCTGTTGATCAAACAGCAACACTTCAAGTTTACAAACTTTATTATCCATCCCAGGATTTGGACTGTGTTGTGTTGCTCCCAGGCTTCACACTTCACTCTGTTCTGTTGGTCATGTTCGGCTGCTCTAGTCTAGGGGCTGTGTGGTGATGAATCCTTTATGCTCTGCTGCTCTGGTCTGGGGCTGTGTGCAGTGTGATGTTTGTGGGAGGGGGATACACTGAGGATCGATAGACATCATAAATTCCCCAGTCCTCGTGATGCGTATTGATTTAGTGTTCAGGGCCGGGTATCAGCTCCAGGGCATGACCACCAGGACTACGTCCCACATGGCACCCTATTCCCTTTAAAGTGCACTACTTTTGACCAGGGCTGATAGGGTTCATGTCAAAAGAAGTGCACTATATAGGGAACAGGGTGCCATTTTAGAGACAACCCTACTCCCTCACTCCTCATCTTATGGCGTTGATATCCCATGGAAAAAAGAGAGTTACCCAGACATCCATACCACTATCTCCATCTCTCTCTATCTCCTGTCATGTCTGAGCAACCCAGCTGAACTCTGAGGGAAGTGAGTCAGTAATGCAGCTTGTTTGTGAAATCTGAAATATCACCTCTCATCTAGTTCATAGTGACACAGTCAGGGAGGGAAGATATTCCCAAATGGTAATTTAAATCTCGCCACCCACCAGTGGTCTAGAGCTAACATCCAGACATTAACATGGTTTTCCTAGAAACTCTCTGTTTCTATCTTCCCTCATCTCTTTATTTATAATTTACTTCCTACTTCCGTCCTTCTCTCTTTCCTTCCTCGCCCCCATTCCTCTCCCTCCCGCTGAGCATCAATCATCAGGTCAGCGGTGTGCAGGAGCACGGTGTGAATGGGGCCCTTTGAAGAGGAGGATGGAACAGGAAGAAGATTACAGTTATGCATAGGTGAGGTTAGGTGTGTGTGTTGCAAATAGCTCTCACAGTTTCACCTCGGAATTAGACGTTCATCCATGTTCCTTAAACATCAAATTTCAAAGTTGTTGCAAATGTCAAATGTCTAAGTGTTTAAGGCATTGCCTCTGAAGTCTGAAGGTTAGGCATTAGCTCCAAATAATTTTTTATTTGTCTTTTTTATTTATTTCACCTTTATTTAACCAGGTAGGCTAGTTGAGAACACCTTTATTTAACCAGGTAGGCTAGTTGAGAACACCTTTATTTAACCAGGTAGGCTAGTTGAGAGCAAGTTCTCATTAACAACTGCGACCTGGCCAAGATAAAGCAAAGCAGTGCGACAAAAACAACAACACAGAGTTACACATGGAATTAACAAGCGTAAAGTCAATAACACAATAGAAAAGAAAAAAAAGTCTATATACAGTTTGTGCAAATGGTGTGAGGAGGTAAGGCAGTAAATAGGCCATAGTAGCGAAGTAATTACAATTTAGCAAATTAACACTGGAGTGATAGATGAGCAGATGGTGATGTGCAAGTCGAAATACTGGTGTGCAAAAGAGCAGAAAAGTAAATAAAAACAGTATGGGGATGAGGTAGGTAGATTGGGTGGGCTATTTACAGACGGGCTATGTACAGCTGCAGCGATCGGTTAGCTGCTCAGATAGCTGATGTTTAAAGTTAGTGAGGGAAATATACAGTAAGTTTCCAACTTCATCAATTTTTGCAATTCGTTCCAGTCATTGGCAGCAGAGAACTGGAAGGAAAGGTGAGGTGTTGGCTTTGGGGATGACCAGTGAGATATACCTGCTGGAGCATGTGCTACGGGTGGGTATAGACTTCTCGATGACCTGGAGCCAGTGGGTCTGGCAACGAATATGTAGCGAGGGCCAGTTGACTAGAACATACAGGTCGCAGTGGTGGATGGTATAAGGGGCTTTGGTGACAAAACGGATGGCACTGTGATAGACTGCATCCCAGTTTGCTGAGTAGAGTATTGGAAGCTATTTGGTAAATGACATCGCTGAAGTCGAGGATCGGTAGGATAGTCAGTTTTACAAGGGTATGTTTGGTGGCGTAGGTGAGGGAGGCTTTGTTGTGAAATAGGAAGCTGATTGTAGATTTAATTTTGGATTGGAGATGTTTAATATGAGTCTGAAAGGAGAGTTTACAGTCTAACCAGGCACCTAGGTATTTGTAGTTGTCCACATATTCATATTCAGAACCGTCCAGACTAGTGATGCTAGTCGGGCAGGCGGGTGCGGGCAGTTAAGGTAAGGGTAAAGGTTTGGGATAGGCTTAAAACAACAAATTTAAAAACAACTTTCTATTGCTGGATTCAAACTTACAACCTTTGGAATCAGAATGTGTACACCCCTTCTCCATCCACAACGCCCCTAGTTACTGGTTTCCACGTCTTCTCCCAACATCCTCAGACAAAGACGTCGAAGACTAACTTGTATCACGGGTGACCTGGCTGATGTGTTGACAGGGGGAGAAAGACCTGCAGAGATCCGCTGGCCAGGGGTAAGTTAAGACAGCTCTGCCACAGTTGGAGGAGACCCGTGAAGGTGACCGGCGTTGCCCTGGTGATGAGAGAATACTCCAGAAAGTCTGGAGACGGTCCTCAGCAGAGAGGGTGGGAAAAGACAGCAAGACAGCACCCTCAACTGAAGAGGGAAATGGAATGGATTAGTTTACAAGGGGAGGGAAATCATATTAGAATGTGAGGATTGTCATCACAAAGGGTTACATCCAGTTAAAATAATGAATGTGTGTCACTGTTTTGAAGTTCTTTACTTGGTATCGGAGTTTGGAGGTGGCTCTAAGCATACTGCAGGCCTGATATATATTCTCAGATTTATATTAGCTTGCAGGGAAATCTAACTCAAGTGCCTTGTCATTCACCTCATAGTAAATTACCTCTGTTTAGGTGAAATACATTTTGAAGACTGAGGAAATATCAAAAGAATGCACGAATGCTAATGACATTAAAATGTATTGCTATATATTTAGCACTTTTACTCAACATTCTCCATTGCATAATACTCATAAAATTCCCCTTGAACTTATGTTTATATTTCATACACATTGGCTTGTTGACACTCATTCTATTATATTCCTTTTTTATTTTTTACTCCTCCATTCTGTCATCTCTGCTCTGCCGTGTCGTGGGCTCTTCATTTCTCTGCTGTCACAGAGACCCCTGTGAAGTAGGGGCGGTGTGTGTCTGTGTTGGGAATGAAGAAAGGTGAAGTAGCCGGGCCATGCGTCTCCCGAGCCCAGCCATAGCCACTCCAGCCCGGGATGAAGACAGGGTGAAGTAGCCGGGCCATGCGTCTCCCGAGCCCAGCCATAGCCACTCCAGCCCGGGATGAAGACAGGGTGAAGTAGCCGGGCCATGCGTCTCCCGAGCCCAGCCATAGCCACTCCAGCCCGGGATGAAGACAGGGTGAAGTAGCCGGGCCATGCTTCTCCCGAGCCCAGCCATAGCCACTCCAGCCCGGGATGAAGACAGGGTGAAGTAGCCGGGCCATGCTTCTCCCGAGCCCAGCCATAGCCACTCCAGCCCGGGATGAAGACAGGGTGAAGTAGCCGGGCCATGCGTCTCCCGAGCCCAGCCATAGCCACTCCAGCCCGGGATGAAGACAGGGTGAAGTAGCCGGGCCATCGTCTCCCGAGCCCAGCCATAGCCACTCCAGCCCGGGATGAAGACAGGGTGAAGTAGCCGGGCCATGCGTCTCCCGAGCCCAGCCATAGCCACTCCAGCCCGGGATGAAGACAGGGTGAAGTAGCCGGGCCATGCGTCTCCCGAGCCCAGCCATAGCCACTCCAGCCCGGGATGAAGACAGGGTGAAGTAGCCGGGCCATGCGTCTCCCGAGCCCAGCCATAGCCACTCCAGCCCGGGATGAAGACAGGGTGAAGTAGCCGGGCCATGCGTCTCCCGAGCCCAGCCATAGCCACTCCAGCCGGGATGAAGACAGGGTGAAGTAGCGGGCCATGCTTCTCCCGAGCCCAGCCATAGCCACTCCAGCCCGGGATGAAGACAGGGTGAAGTAGCCGGGCCATGCTTCTCCCGAGCCCAGCCATAGCCACTCCAGCCCGGGATGAAGACAGGGTGAAGTAGCCGGGCCATGCGTCTCCCGAGCCCAGCCATAGCCACTCCAGCCCGGGATGAAGACAGGGTGAAGTAGCCGGACCATGCGTCTCCCGAGCCCAGCCATAGCCACTCCAGCCCGGGATGAAGACAGGGTGAAGTAGCCGGGCCATGCGTCTCCCGAGCCCAGCCATAGCCACTCCAGCCCGGGATGAAGACAGGGTGAAGTAGCCGGACCATGCGTCTCCCGAGCCCAGCCATAGCCACTCCAGCCCGGGATGAAGACAGGGTGTCAGCTCTCTGCTCTCTAAACCTCTGTAGACCTCCCTCCACACCAACATCGATTACTCTGATAAAGTGGAGCAGCCTTGTCTCGCTCCTGGCCTCTGAGTCGTCTTCACTCCCATCTCCCGCAGGCCCCCTCACCTCTAGTGCCACCTCTGTAATTTAAACTGTGGGGAGAGAGAGAAGAGCGGGGGGGGTGAGAGAACCCCACAAAGGGAGAGTTGAGGTCTGGGGTCCACTCACCAACCAGGAATTCACTAAATAGAACAAACATCAAATTGAGACTGCATGCAGAATTTTGAAAAACATCCTCCGTAAAACACCAAATTATGTATACAGAGCAGAATTAGGACGATTCCCACAGAGCCCCAGGACAGCAACACAACTAGACCCAACCAAATCATGAGAACACAAAAAGACAATTTACTTTGGAAATATATATTTTTTAATGCCTGAACTGGAACGTTATTGGTGTCATGACGTTGGCCTGGGGGAGGTTTATGACAGTAATAAATACCTCTCCCCCCTTTTTTCCCTCTCTCTACCCTGCTGATGTGACTTTTGTAAATCCCTTGTTTTACGTAGAGATTCTGGGAACATCAGAAGGTGGGGGGAAATGAACCATATTTTGGTAATCCAACCAGTTGAACATATGCGTTGGTACTGTCATCTGAGACATTCTCATCAATGATAGGATGACATAAACTGTACAGTGAAAGTCTACACAGATTCACATGGAATTGTTGTGCAATTTAAATGTTTGAATATGAAATTATTTGTGAGGGGATGAAATGTGATTTTAGCTTCTAAAATGTGAGAAATGGGTTTTCATGAGTGAATTAGGCCCGACTCAGTGGCCCGCCCACGTGAAGAGACATTGGTTATAAACTATGAAACACGCCCTCCCTCTCCCTTCCTATATAAAGCCTTGACGACAATATAACTTCCTGTTCCGGGGACATTAAGGCGACGGCCTTGACGTTAGAAGGACAGGTGACACCTACAGAGCAAAGCCAATCTCAGCTACCTAACAAAATTAGCATTGAATTTCCACATGAAGAGGACGATCTACACGTCGAATATGATGAATTTCGACAATACCAGCCAGAATATAGCATGAGCATATAAGCATGGCAACAGGGTATGAACTTTGAACTCTGATTCACTCCAGCCGCCAGGCGTGGACTGGGAAAGGACAGACAGTATATACCGTCTAACACACAACGACGTTACTAAAACGGGTACAGTTTACCACCAGAGACGCTCTTCAAAGGATGGAAGAACTCTTGGGCAACTCGGCCTTCCATCTACCACCAACCTATTGAAGCGCAGCTCAGAGTAAATATTCATTGCATTTTCCTTTTCCAAATGGGCGGTAATTTAGAATGCTTAAGATTCTGTAATTACGATAGAGTAGCTGCCTACTGTCACGGTCTTCCTCCTCTTCATTTGAAGAGGAGAGGCGAGAAGGATCGGAGGACCAAAATGCAGCGTGGTATGTGTTCATGATGAAGTTTTTAATTAAAGAAAGCACTGAACACTGAATACAAACTATATAAAACAATAAACAAATAACGACCATCACCCACAAACAAACAGTGAAACCCAGGCTACCTAAGTATGATTCTCAATCAGAGACAACTAATGACACCTGCCTCTGATTGAGAACCATACTAGGCCGAAACATACAAATCCCAAAATCATAGAAAAACAAACATAGACTGCCCACCCCAACTCACGCCCTGACCATACTAGATAATGACAAAACAACGGAAATAAAGGTCAGAACGTGACACCTACGTGACACCTACGATAGAGACATCACTTCTCCCTTTGTCTTCAGTCTTTCCGCTCTTTCACTCAAACCGAACCCCCTTTTCTTTGGGTAACCAGCTGTCATATCTGTTTCCATCCGCTAGGGAAATTTTCCTTTATGACATAATTTGTAATCAATGTATGGTTCATTCTGTGTATATATAATTCTGTGTGATTAGTTAGGTATTTAGTAAATAAATAATTAAACCCAATTTTGTATTGCTGATTCAACTTGTTAGCCAGGGTTCGTGAAGATAACCAAGAATTTACAACGTTCAGATGAGATTGAAATAAGGTGCCGATTAATATTGACTGCTATTGATGTAAAATATTACTAGGTCTTTAAGAGTTTATTCGGAAAATAACTGCTCTATAGATATTATTTCGTGGTGCTCCAACTTTCTAGTTAATTACATTTACATGATTAGCTCAATCAGGTAATATTATATACAGAGAAAGGATTTTATAGAATAGCATGTCATATCACTTCATCCGGCACAGCCAAAGACACGACATTGGCCTTAAACAGAGAATACACAGTAGCAAAATACCTGACCACTGTGATTCAAAATAAAGAAAAGCTTTGACTATGTACAGACTCAGTGAGCATGGCCTTGCTATTGAGAGGCCGCCATCGGCAGACCTGGCCCTAAAGAGAAGACAGGCTATGTGCACACTGCCCACAATGTGGGGTGGAAACCGAGCTGCACTTCCTAACCTCCTGCCAAATGTAAAACCATATTAGAGACACATATTTCCCTTAGATTACACAAACCCACAAATAATTTGAAAACAAAACTCCCATATCTACTGGGTGAAATACCACAGTGTGCCATCACAGCAGCAAGATGTGTGACCTGTTGCCACAAGAAAAGGGCAACCAGCAGTGAAGAACAAACACCATTGTAAATACAACCCATATTTATGTTTATTTATTTTCCCTTTCATACTTCAACTATTTGCACATTGTTACAACACTGTACATAGACAATAATATAACATTTCAAATGTCTACATTGTTCAAAAACTTTTGTGAGTGTAATGTTTACTGTTAATTTCTGATTGTTTATTTCCCTTTTTGTTAATGGTCTATTCTACTTGCTTTGGAAATAAAGCCCATTGATTTGAGAGAGAGAGAGAGAGAAATGGAGAGAGAAATAGAGAAAGGGAGAAAGAAAGGGAGAAAGAAAGACAGAAAGAAAGAAAGACAGAGGGAAAGGGAGAGAGAGATGGATACTGAGGGAGAGTGAAAAAGAGAGAGAGAGGTAAAGAGAAAGAAAGAAGAGAAGAGAGAGAGAGAGAATTCCCTAGATCTATGTATGACAATGGTCTGTCATGTCTTTGACTCAAGTTCCTCCTTTGGCTATGGAGTTTGTTCTGTCCCGGCTGTTAGATAATGTCTGCTCTATTTTCAAGGTGAAACAACTCTCTTGGATGAAAGATAGAGCTGGCATCTGCATTAGGAACTCATCTCTCCCCTTCAGGAGTCAGAGGAGACAGAGGGAAGACATTCTTCTTCATCATCTCTTTTTTTCTCTTCTATATCAGGAAAAAAAGGACTGTAGCAGTGCACGTCATCACATGGCCCGGTTCCAATCCCCAGTGAATTGTGTCTTTCAGGTATTTCTACACCCACCAGTTAAAGCAGTCAGGAGTAGGACAAAAGTTACAAAATCCTTGAGAGAGTTTAAAAGGAATGTTCACTTTTTTGTTCTATATTCAATTTCCATAGTTTTTTGTTTGTTTAATCTGAATTGTTTTTGAGGTCGTTGACTGGTTAGTAAATCTAGAATAATCTAAAACCTCACAAAAAAAGTGAACTATCCTTTTAATGTATGCAGGGTCTTTTGTATCCTCTAGTCAGAAAGGTTGAGAAAAACGATTGTCAACAAAGATACCACTATATCACCGCTCTAAAACCACAATACCACCCCTCTATACCACTATATCACCCCTCTATACCCCTATATCACCCATCTATACCCCTATATCACATCTCTATAGCCCATTAACACACCTCTATGCATCTATATCACCCCTCTATACACCTATATCACTCCTCTACACCACTCTATCACCCCTCTAATATCACAATACCACCCCTCTATACCCCTATATCACCCCTCTATACCACTATATCACCCTTCTACACCACTATATCACCCCTCTATACCACTATACCACCCTTCTACACCACTATAATCACCCTTCTACACCACTATATCACCCCTCTATACCACTATACCACCCTTCTACACCACTATAATCACCCTTCTACACCACTATATCACCCCTCTATACCACTATACCACCCTTCTACGCCACTATAATCACCCTTCTACACCACTATATCACCCCTCTATACCACTATATCACCCTTCTACACCACTATATCACCCCTCTATACTACTATATCACCCTTCTACACCACTATAATCACCCTTCTACACCACTATATCACCCCTCTATACCACTATATCACCCTTCTACACCACTATATCACCCCTCTATACCACTATACCACCCTTCTACACCACTATAATCACCCTTCTACACCATTATATCACCCCTCTATACCACTATATCACCCCTCTATACATTTACATTTACATTTAAGTCATTTAGCAGACGCTCTTATCCAGAGCGACTTACAAATTGGTGCATTCACCTTATGACATCCAGTGGAACAGCCACTTTACAATAGTGCATTGAAATCTTTTAAGGGGGGGGGGGTGAGAAGGATTACTTTATCCTATCCTAGGTATTCCTTAAAGAGGTGGGGTTTCAGGTGTCTCCGGAAGGTGGTGATTGACTCCGCTGTCCTGGCGTCGTGAGGGAGTTTGTTCCACCATTGGGGGGCCAGAGCAGCGAACAGTTTTGACTGGGCTGAGCGGGAACTGTATTTCCTCAGTGGTAGGGAGGCGAGCAGGCCAGAGGTGGATGAACGCAGTGCCCTTGTTTGGGTGTAGGGCCTGATCAGAGCCTGGAGGTACTGAGGTGCCGTTCCCCTCACAGCTCCGTAGGCAAGCACCATGGTCTTGTAGCGGATGCGAGCTTCAACTGGAAGTCAGTGGAGAGAGTGGAGGAGCGGGGTGACGTGAGAGAACTTGGGAAGGTTGAACACCAGACGGGCTGCGGCGTTCTGGATGAGTTGTAGGGGTTTAATGGCACAGGCAGGGAGCCCAGCCAACAGCGAGTTGCAGTAATCCAAACGGGAGATGACAAGTGCCTGGATTAGGACCTGCGCCGCTTCCTGTGTGAGGCAGGGTCGTACTCTGCGGATGTTGTAGAGCATGAACCTACAGGAACGGGCCACCGCCTTGATGTTAGTTGAGAATGACAGGGTGTTGTCCAGGATAACGCCAAGGTTCTTAGCGCTCTGGGAGGAGGACACAATGGAGTTGTCAACCGTGATGGCGAGATCATGGAACGGGCAGTCCTTCCCCGGGAGGAAGAGCAGCTCCGTCTTGCCGAGGTTCAGCTTGAGGTGGTGATCCGTCATCCACACTGATATGTCTGCCAGACATGCAGAGATGCGATTCGCCACCTGGTCATCAGAAGGGGGAAAGGAGAAGATTAATTGTGTGTCGTCTGCATAGCAATGATAGGAGAGACCATGTGAGGTTATGACAGAGCCAAGTGACTTGGTGTATAGCGAGAATAGGAGAGGGCCTAGAACAGAGCCCTGGGGGACACCAGTGGTGAGAGCACGTGGTGAGGAGACAGATTCTCGACACGCCACCTGGTAGGAGCGACCTGTCAGGTAGGATGCAATCCAAGCGTGGGCCGCGCCGGAGATGCCCAACTCGGAGAGGGTGGAGAGGAGGATCTGATGGTTCACAGTATCGAAGGCAGCCGATAGGTCTAGAAGGATGAGAGCAGAGGAGAGAGAGTTAGCTTTAGCAGTGCGGAGCGCCTCCGTGATACAGAGAAGAGCAGTCTCAGTTGAATGACTTGTCTTGAAACCTGACTGATTTGGATCAAGAAGGTCATTCTGAGAGAGATAGCGGGAGAGCTGGCCAAGGACGGCACGTTCAAGAGTTTTGGAGAGAAAAGAAAGAAGGGATACTGGTCTGTAGTTGTTGACATCGGAGGGATCGAGTGTAGGTTTTTTCAGAAGGGGTGCAACTCTCGCTCTCTTGAAGACGGAAGGGACGTAGCCAGCGGTCAGGGATGAGTTGATGAGCGAGGTGAGGTAAGGGAGAAGGTCTCCGGAAATGGTCTGGAGAAGAGAGGAGGGGATAGGGTCAAGCGGGCAGGTTGTTGGGCGGCCGGCCGTCACAAGACGCGAGATTTCATCTGGAGAGAGAGGGGAGAAAGAGGTCAGAGCACAGGGTAGGGCAGTGTGAGCAGAACCAGCGGTGTCGTTTGACTTAGCAAACGAGGATCGGATGTCGTCGACCTTCTTTTCAAAATGGTTGACGAAGTCATCTGCAGAGAGGGAGGAGGGGGAGGAGGATTCAGGAGGGAGGAGAAGGTGGCAAAGAGCTTCCTAGGGTTAGAGGCAGATGCTTGGAATTTAGAGTGGTAGAAAGTTGCTTTAGCAGCAGAGACAGAAGAGGAAAATGTAGAGAGGAGGGAGTGAAAGGATGCCAGGTCCGCAGGGAGGCGAGTTTTCCTCCATTTCCGCTCGGCTGCCCGGAGCTCTGTTCTGTGAGCTCGCAATGAGTCGTTGAGCCACGGAGCGGGAGGGGAGGACCGAGCCGGCCTGGAGGATAGGGGACATAGAGAGTCAAAGGATGCAGAAAGGGAGGAGAGGAGGGTTGAGGAGGCAGAATCAGGAGATAGGTTGGAGAAGGTTTGAGCAGAGGGAAGAGATGATAGGATGGAAGAGGAGAGAGTAGCGGGGGAGAGAGAGCGAAGGTTGGGACGGCGCGATACCATCCGAGTAGGGGCAGTGTGGGAAGTGTTGGATGAGAGCGAGAGGGAAAAGGATACAAGGTAGTGGTCGGAGACTTGGAGGGAGTTGCAATGAGGTTAGTGGAAGAACAGCATCTAGTAAAGATGAGGTCGAGCGTATTGCCTGCCTTGTGAGTAGGGGGGGAAGGTGAGAGGGTGAGGTCAAAAGAGGAGAAGAGTGGAAAGAAGGAGGCAGAGAGGAAGGAGTCAAAGGTAGACGTGGGGAGGTTAAAGTCGCCCAGAACTGTGAGAGGTGAGCCGTCCTCAGGAAAGGAGCTTATCAAGGCATCAAGCTCATTGATGAACTCTCCGAGGGAACCTGGAGGGCGATAAATGATAAGGATGTTAAGCTTGAAAGGGCTGGTAACTGTGACAGCATGGAATTCAAAGGAGGCGATAGACAGATGGGTAAGGGGAGAAAGAGAGAATAACCACTTGGGAGAGATGAGGATCCCGGTGCCACCACCCCGCTGACCAGAAGCTCTCGGGGTGTGCGAGAACACGTGGGCGGACGAAGAGAGAGCAGTAGGAGTAGCAGTGTTATCTGTGGTGATCCATGTTTCCGTCAGTGCCAAGAAGTCGAGGGACTGGAGGGAGGCATAGGCTGAGATGAACTCTGCCTTGTTGGCCGCAGATCGGCAGTTCCAGAGGCTGCCGGAGACCTGGAACTCCACGTGGGTCGTGCGCGCTGGGACCACCAGATTAGGGTGGCCGCGGCCACGCGGTGTGGAGCGTTTGTATGGTCTGTGCAGAGAGGAGAGAACAGGGATAGACAGACACATAGTTGACAGGCTACAGAAGAGGCTACGCTAATGCAAAGGAGATTGGAATGACAAGTGGACTACACGTCTCGAATGTTCAGAAAGTTAAGCTTACGTAGCAAGAATCTTATTGACTAAAATGATTAAAATGATACAGTACTGCTGAAGTAGGCTAGCTGGCAGTGGCTGCGTTGTTGACTTTGTAGGCTAGCTGGCAGTGGCTGCGTTGTTGACACTACACTAATTAAGTCGTTCCGTTGAGTGTAAAAGTTTCTACAGTGCTGCTATTCGGGGGCTAGCTGGCTAGCTAGCAGTGTTGATTACGTTACGTTGCGTTAAAAGAACGACAATAGCTGGCTAGCTAACCTAGAAAATTGCTCTAGACTACACAATTATCTTTGATACAAAGACGGCTATGTAGCTAGCTATGTAGCTAGCTACGATCAAACAAATCAAACCGTTGTACTGTAATGAAATGAGATGAAAATGTGATACTACCTGTGGAGCGAAGCGGAATGCGACCGGGTTGTTGAGAGCGGAAGTTCTATTCGGTAGACGTTGGCTAGCTGTTGGCTAGCTAGCAGTGTCTCCTACGTTAAGGACGACAAATAGCTGGCTAGCTAACCTCGGTAAATTAAGATAATCACTCTAAAACTACACACTCTAAACTACACAATTATCTTGGATACGAAGACAGCAAAGACAACTATGTAGCTAGCTAACACTACACTAATCAAGTCGTTCAGTTGAGTGTAATGGTTTCTACAGTGCTGCTATTCGGTAGACGGTGGACGTTTGCTAGCTGGCTAGCTGCTAGGCAGATAGCAGTGTAGACTACGTTAGGACGACGAAATACGATAATTACGCAATTATCTTTGATACAAAGACGGCTATGTAGCTAGCTAAGAAGAAATTGCTAAGATTAGACTAATCAAACCGTTGTACTATAATGAAATGTAATGAAATGTAATGAAAAGTTGTACTACCTGCGGACCGAAATGCGGATGCGACCGCTCGCTCCAACCCGGAAGTAGACCATTCTACACCTATACCACTATATCACCCCTCTATACAACTATATCACCCCTCTATACCCCTATATCACCCTTCTACACCACTATATCACCCTTCTACACCACTATATCACCCCTCTATACCACTATATCACACTTCTACACCACTATATCACCCCTCTATACCACCCTTCTACACCACTATAATCACCCTTCTACACCACTATATCACCCCTCTATACCACTATATCACCCTTCTACACCACTATATCACCCCTCTATACCACTATACCACCCTTCTACACCACTATAATCACCCTTCTACACCATTATATCACCCCTCTATACCACTATATCACCCCTCTATACCCCTATATCACCCTTCTACACCACTCTATCACCCTTCTACACCACTATATCACCCCTCTATACCACTATATCACCCTTCTACACCACTATATCACCCCTCTATACCACCCTTCTACACCACTATAATCACCCTTCTCCACCACTATATCACCCCTCTATACCACTATATCACCCTTCTACACCACTATATCACCCTTCTACATCATTATATCACCCCTCTATACCACTATATCACCCCTCTATACCACTATATCACCCTTCTACACCACTATATCACCCCTCTATACCACTATATCACCCCTCTATACCCATATATCACCCTTCTACACCACTATATCACCCTTCTACACCACTATATCACCCCTCTATACCACTATATCACCCTTCTACACCACTATATCACCCCTCTATACCACTATACCACCCTTCTACACCACTATAATCACCCTTCTACACCACTATATCACCCCTCTATACCACCCTTCTACACCACTATAATCACCCTTCTACACCACTATATCACCCCTCTACACCACTATAATCACCCTTCTACACCACTATATCACCCCTCTATACCACTATATCACCCCTCTATACCCCTGTATCACCCTTCTACACCACTATATCACCCTTCTACACCACTATATCACCACTCTAAAACCACAATACCACCCCTCTATACCACTCTATACCACCATATCACCCCTCTAATATCACAATTACCACCCCTCTATACCACTATATCACCCCTCTATCACACCTCTATACCCATATATCACCCTTCTACACCACTATATCACCCCTCTATAGCTCTATATCACCCATCTATACCCCTATATCACCACTCTGTACCACTATATACCCCTATATCACCACATATACCACTATACCCTTACACTGTGTATAAGACAGTAGTTTTGGAATTGTTAGTTAGATTACTTGTTGGTTATTACTGCATTGTCGGAACTAGAAGCACAAGCATTTCGCTACACTCGCATTAACATCTGCTAACCATGTGTATGTGACAAATACAATTTGATTTTATTTTATTTGATATATCACCCCTCTATATCACCACATATACCACCATATCACCCCTCTATATCACTATATCAAATCAAATGTATTTATATAGCCCTTCGTACATCAGCTGATATCTCAAAGTACTGTACAGAAACCCAGCCTAAAACCCCAAACAGCAAGCAATGCAGGTGGGTAAGGAAAAACTCCCAGAAAGGCCAAAACCTAGGAAGAAACCTAGAGAGGAACCAGGCTATGAGGGGTGGCCAGTCCTCTTCTGTCTGTGCCGGGTGGAGATTATAAAAGAACATGGCCAAAATGTTCATAAATGACCAACAATGGCCAAATATTAAAATTATCACTGGAGCAGCAGCACGGCCAGGTGGACTGGGGACAGCAAGGAGTCATCATGCCAGGTCGTCCAGAAGCATGGTCCTAGGGCTCAGATCCTCCGAGAGAGAGAAAGAGAGAATTAGAGAGAGCATACTTAAATTCACACAGGACACCGGATAAGACGGGAGAAGTACTCCAGATATAACAAACTGACCCTAGCCCCCCGACACAAACTACTGCAGCATAAATACTGGAGGATGATACCCCCAGACAGGGCCAAACAGGAAGGATATAACCCCACCCACTTTGCCAAAGCACAGCCCCCACACCACTAGAGGGATAACGTCAACCACCAACTTACCATCCTGAGACAAGGCCGAGTATAGCCCACAAAGATCTCCGCCACGACACAACCCAAGGGGGGGTGCCAACCCAGACAGGAAGATCACATCAGTGACTCGACCCACTCAAGTGACAAACCCTCCTAGGGACGGCATGAAAGAGCACCAGTAAGCCAGTGACTCAGCCCCTGTAATAGGGTTAGAGGCAGCGAATCCCAGTAGAAAGAGGGGAACCGGCTAAGCAGAGACAGCAAGGGCGGTTCGTTGCTCCAGAGTCTTCCGTTCACCTTCACACTCCTGGGCCAGACTACACTCAATCATATGACCCACTGAAGAGATGAGTCTTCAGTAAAGACATAAAGGTTGAGACCGAGTCTGCGTCTCTCACATGGGTAGGCAGACCATTCCATAAAAATGGAGCTCTATAGGAGAAAGCCCTGCCTCCAGCTGTTTGCTTAGAAATTCTAGGGGCAATTAGGAGGCCTGCATCTTGTGACCGTAGCGTACGTGTAGGTATGTACGGCAGGACCAAATCAGAGACATAGGTAGGAGCATGCCCATGTAATGCTTTGTAGGTTAGCAGTAAAACCTTGAAATCAGCCCTTGCCTAGCACTGGAGTAATATGATCAATTTTTGGGGTTCTAGTCAGGAATCTAGCAGCCGTATTTAGCACTAACTGAAGTTTATTTAGTGCTTTATCCGGGTAGCCGGAAAGTAGAGCATTGCAGTACTCTAACCTAGAAGTAACAAAAGCATGGATTAATTTTTCTGCATCATTTTTGGACAGAAAGTTTCTGATTTTTGCAATGTTACGTAGATGGAAAAAAGATGTCCTTGAAACAGTCTTGATATGTTCGTCAAAAGAGAGATCAAGGTCCAGAGTAACGCCGAGGTCCTTCACAGTTTTATTTGAGACGACTGCACAACCATTAAGATTATTTGTCAGATTCAACAGAAGATCTCTTTGTTTCTTGGGACCTAGAACAAGCATCTCTGTTTTGTCCGAATTTAAAAGTAGAAAGTTTGCAGCCATCCACTTCCTTATGTCTGAAACACATGCTTTAGCGAGGGCAATTTTGGGGCTTCACCATGTTTCATTGAAATGTACAGCTGTGTGTCATCCGCATAGCAGTGAATGTTAACATTATGTTTTCGAATGACATCCCCAAGAGGTGAAATATATAGTGAAAACAATAGTGGTCCTAAAACGGAACCTTGAGGAACACCGAAATTTACAGTTGATTTGTCAGAGGACAAAGCATTCACAGAGACAAACTGATATCTTTCCCACAGATAAGATCTAAACCAGGCCAGAACTTGTCCATGTAGACCAATTTGGGTTTCCAATCTCCCCAAAAGAATGTGGTGATCGATGGTATCAAAAGCAGCACTAAGGTCTAGGAGCACGAGGACAGATGCAAAGCCTTGGTCTGATGCCATTATAAGGTAATTTACCACCTTCACAAGTGCAGTCTCAGTGCTATGATGGGGTGTAAAACCAGACTGAAGCATTTCGTATACATTGTTTTGTCTTCAGAAAGGCAGTGAGTTGCTGCGCAACAGCCTTTTCTAAACATTTTGAGAGGAATGGAAGATTCAATATAGGCCAATAGTTTTTTATATTTTCTGGGTCAAGGTTTAGCTTTTTCAAGAGAGGCTTTATTACTGCCACTTTTAGTGAGTTTGGTACACATCCGGTGGATAGAGAGCCGTTTATTGTGTTCAACAAAGGAGGGCCAAGCACAGGAAGCAGCTCTTTCAGTAGTTTAGTATGCAGCTTGAAGGTTTAGAGGCCATGATTATTTTCATCATTGTGTCAAGAGATATAGTACTAAAACACTTGAGTGTCTCTCTTGATCCTAGGTCCTGGCAGAGTTGTGCAGACTCAGGACAAATGAGCTTCGAAGGAATACGCAGATTTAAAGAGGAGTCTGTAATTTGCTTTCTAATAATTATGATCTTTTCCACAAAGAAGTTCATGAATTTTATTACTGCTGAAGTGAAAGCCATCCTCTCTTGGGGAATGTTGCTTTTTAGTTAGCTTTGGGACAGTATCAAAAATAAATTTCGGATTGTTCTTATTTTCCTCAATTAAGTTGGAAAAATATGATGATCGAGCAGCTGTAAGGGCTCTTCGATACTACACGGTACTGTCTTTCCAAACTAGTCGGAAGACTTCCAGTTTGGCGTGGTGCCATTTCCGTTCCAATTTTCCGGAAGCTTGCTTCAGAGCTCGGGTATTTTCTGTATACTAGGGAGCTTGTTTCTTATGAGAAAGGTTTTTAGTTTTTAGGGGTGCAACTGCATCTAGGGTATTGTGCAAGGTTAAATTGAGTTCCTCAGTTAGGTGGTTAACTGATTTTTGTCCTCTGACATCCTTGGATAGACAGAGGGAGTCTGGAAGGACATCAAGTAATCTTTGTGTTTTCTGTGAATTTATAGCATGACTTTTGATGTTCCCTGGTTGTTGTCTGAGCAGATTATTTGTTGTAATTGCAAACATAATAAAATGGTGGTCCGATAGTCCAGGATTATGAGGAAAGACATTAAGATCCACATTTATTCCATGGGACAAATTTAGGTCCAGAGTATGACTGTGACAGTGAGTAGGTCCAGAGACATGTTGGAGAAAACACACTGAGTCGATGATTGCTCCAAAAGCCTTTTGGAGTGGGTCTGTGGACTTTTCCATGTGAATATTAAAGTCACCAAAAATGTGAATATTATCTGCTATGACTACAAGGTCTGATAGGAATTCAGGGAACTCAATGAGGAACGCTATATATGGCCCAGGAGGCCTGTAAACAGTAGCTATAAAAAGTGATTGAGTAGGCTGCATAGATTTCATGACTAGAAGCTCAAAAGACGAAAACGTCATTTTTCTTTTTGTAAATTGAAATTTGCTATCGTAAATGTTAGCAACACCTCCGCCTTTGCGGGATGCACGGGGGATATGGTCACTAGTGTAGCCAGGAGGTGAGGCCTCATTTAACACAGTAAATTCATCAGGCTTAAGCCATGTTTCATTCAGGCCAATCACATCAAGATTATGATCAGTGATTAGTTCATTGACTATAATTGCCATTGAAGTAAGGGATTTAACATTAAGTAGCACTATTTTGAGATGTGAGGTATCACGATCTCTTTCAATAATGACAGGAATGGAGGAGGTCTTTATCCTAGTGAGATTGCTAAGGCCCATCCTAGGTCGAGGCACAGAAACGGTCTCAATGGGGATAGCTGAGCTGACGACACTGACTGTGCTAGTGGCAGACTCCACTAAGCTGGCAGGCTGGCTAACAGCCTGCTGCCTGGCCTGCACCCTATTTCATTGTGGAGCTAAAGGAGTTAGAGCTAGAGGAGTCACCCCTCTATACCCCTATATCACCACCTATATAATTATATAATATCTCTATACCCCTATATCACCCCTCTATACCACTATATCACCCCTCTATACCCCTATATTGCCACCTATATCACCACCTATACCCCTATATCACCCATCTATACCCATATATCACCACCTATATAAGTATATAATCTCACTATACCACTATATCACCCCTCTATACCACTATATCACCCCCTTCTATACCCCTATATCACCACTCTATACCACTATATCACCAATTATACCACTATATCACCACCTATACCCCTATATAACCCCTCTATACCCCTATATTGCCACCTATATCACTATATCACCCCTCTATATCACTATATCACCCCTCTATACCCCTATATCACCACCTATATCACTATATCACCCCTCTATACCACTATATCACCACCTATGTCACTATAATACCCCTCTATACCACTATATCACCCCTCTATCACCACCTATATCACCACCTATACCACTATATCACCACCTATATCGCTATATCACCCCTCTATACCCATATATCACCACCTATATAAGTATATAATCTCACTATACCACTATATCACCCCTCTATACCACTATATCACCCCTATATCACCACCTATATCACTATATCACCCCTCTATACCACTATATCACCACCTATATCACTATAATACCCCTCTATACCACTATATCACCCCTCTATCACCGCCTATACCACTATATCACCACCTATATCGCTATATCACCCCTCTATACCCCTATAGCACCACCTATATAACTATATAATCTCTCTATACCACTATATCACCCCTCTATCACCACCTATATCACTATATCACCACCTATACCACTATATCACCACCTATATCGCTATGTCACCCCTCTATACCCCTAAATCACCACCTACATCTCTACATCACCCATCTATACCACTATATCACTACATCACCATAGTCAGCTGACTCACACACTCCTTGAATCTCAAATCAACCCTTAGGATAGCCTCTGACTACCCCCCTAGGCACTTTTATCCTCTACCCCCCTAGGAAATTGTATCCTCTAACCTCCTAGGCACTTTATCCTCTAACCCCGAGGCACTTTAATCCTCTAACCTCCTAGGCACTTTAAGCCTCTACCCCCCTAGGCACTATAATCCTCTACCCCCCTAGGACATTTTATCCTCTAACCTCCTAGGCACTTTAATCCTCTACCCCCCTAGGCACTATAATCCTCTACCCCCCTAGGCACTTTTATCTTCTACCCCCCTAGGCACTTGTGTAGATCTGAGAGGATTGGATAGGTGAATGCAAGGGCCTGTGGGCTAGGGGTTGATTATTCTGTGTGACAGCCCACCCTCTCCTAGTAAATAAAATGAATTATTTGTACCTTTATTTAACTAGGAGTGTCAGTTAAGAACAAATTATTATTTACAATGATGGCCTACCCCAGCCAATCACGGCCAGATGTGATACAACCTGGAATCAAACCAGGGACTGTAGTGAAGCCTCTTGCACTAAGATGCAGTGCCTTAGTAGAAGAACTTCATCTTCCCTTGAAAAAGGCAAAGCCAAAATGGGTTTGCTGGTTCAATTGCCATCAATAAATGTAAGAAAAAGCAAGAAAATGTTTATTTGTACAGCCTATTCTCATTCCATAGGGCTGAAAAGAGAACTCAGAGAAACAGTCTCAACTACAAGTTAGTACATTATACATTTAAGGAGATACAGCGAGACCCACAGCCATACATCTCTATGTCACAAAAGGGAGTTCCACAGGAACTTCAAAACAGTTGTGCATTCAGATGTACTGGTAGTGGCTGAACACAGGGGCCGCTCACAGAGAAACAGTGCTGTCAGTGAATTACCCATCCAGGAGAGACAGTGCAACTACAGTCAGTAGGATTATATTACCCATCCAGGAGAGACAGTAAAACTACAGTCAGTAGGATTATATTACCCATCCAGGAGAGACAGTGAAACTACAGTCAGTAGGATTATATTACCCATCCAGGAGAGACAGTGAAACTACAGTCAGTGGGATTATATTAACCATCCAGGAGAGACAGTGAAACTACAGTCAGTGGGATTATATTACCCATCCAGGAGAGACAGTAAAACGACAGTCAGTAGGATTATATTACCCATCCAGGAGAGACAGTGAAACTACAGTCAATGGGATTATATTACCCATCCAGGAGAGACAGTGAAACTACAGTCAGTGGGATTATATTACCCATCCAGGAGAGACAGTGAAACTACAGTCAGTAGGATTATATTACCCATCCAGGAGGAGACAGTGAAACTACAGTCAGTAGGAATATATTACCCATCCAGGAGAGACAGTGAAACTACAGTCAATGGGATTATATTACCCATCCAGGAGAGACAGTGAAACTACAGTTAGTAGGATTATATTACCCATCCAGGAGAGACAGTGAAACTACAGTCAGTGGGATTATATTACCCATCCAGGAGAGACAGTGAAACTACAGTCAGTGGGATTATATTACCCATCCAGGAGAGACAGTAAAACGACAGTCAGTGGGATTATATTACCCATCCAGGAGAGACAGTGAAACTACAGTCAGTAGGATTATATTACCCATCCAGGAGGAGACAGTGAAACTACAGTCAGTAGGAATATATTACCCATCCAGGAGAGACAGTGAAACTACAGTCAATGGGATTATATTACCCATCCAGGAGAGACAGTGAAACTACAGTCAGTAGGATTATATTACCCATCCAGGAGAGACAGTGAAACTACAGTCAGTGGGATTATATTACCCATCCAGGAGAGACAGTGAAACTACAGTCAGTGGGATTATATTACCCATCCAGGAGAGACAGTAAAACGACAGTCAGTGGGATTATATTACCCATCCAGGAGAGACAGTAAAACGACAGTCAGTGGGATTATATTACCCATCCAGGAGAGACAGTAAAACGACAGTCAGTGGGATTATATTACCCATCCAGGAGAGACAGTGTAAAACGACAGTCAGTGGGATTATATTACCCATCCAGGAGAGACAGTAAAACGACAGTCAGTGGGATTATATTACCCATCCAGGAGGAGTGAAAGACAGTCAGTGGGATTATATTACCCATCCAGGAGAGACAGTAAAACGACAGTCAGTGGGATTATATTACCCATCCAGGAGAGACAGTAAAACGACAGTCAGTGGGATTATATTACCCATCCAGGAGAGACAGTAAAACGACAGTCAGTAGGATTATATTACCCATCCAGGAGAGACAGTGAAACTACATTCAGTAGGATTATATTACCCATCCAGGAGAGACAGTGAAACTACATTCAGTAGGATTATATTAACCATCCAGGAGAGACAGTGAAACTACAGTCAGTGGGATTATATTACCCATCCAGGAGAGACAGTAAAACGACAGTCAGTGGGATTATATTACCCATCCAGGAGAGACAGTAAAACTACAGTCAGTGGGATTATATTACCCATCCAGGAGAGACAGTGAAACTACAGTCAGTAGGATTATATTACCCATCCAGGAGAGACAGTGAAACTACAGTCAGTGGGATTATATTACCCATCCAGGAGAGACAGTGAAACTACAGTCAGTGGGATTATATTACCCATCCAGGAGAGACAGTGAAACTACAGTCAGTAGGATTATATTACCCATCCAGGAGAGACAGTCAGTGGGATTATATTACCCATCCAGGAGAGACAGTGAAACTACAGTCAGTGGGATTATATTACCCATCCAGGAGAGACAGTAAAACGACAGTCAGTGGGATTATATTACCCATCCAGGAGAGACAGTAAAACGACAGTCAGTGGGATTATATTACCCATCCAGGAGAGACAGTAAAACGACAGTCAGTGGGATTATATTACCCATCCAGGAGAGACAGTGAAACTACAGTCAGTGGGATTAAACCCATCCAGTCAGTGAAACTACATTCAGGGATTATATTACCCATCCAGGAGAGACAGTGAAACTACAGTCAGTAGGATTATATTACCCATCCAGGAGAGACAGTGAAACTACATTCAGTGGGATTATATTACCCATCCAGGAGAGACAGTGAAACTACAGTCAGTGGGATTATATTACCCATCCAGGAGAGACAGTAAAACGACAGTCAGTGGGATTATATTAACCATCCAGGAGAGACAGTAAAACTACAGTCAGTGGGATTATATTACCCATCCAGGAGAGACAGTGAAACTACAGTCAGTAGGATTATATTAACCATCCAGGAGAGACAGTGAAACTACAGTCAGTGGGATTAAATTACCCATCCAGGAGAGACAGTAAAACGACAGTCAGTGGGATTATATTACCCATCCAGGAGAGACAGTAAAACGACAGTCAGTGGGATTATATTAACCATCCAGGAGAGACAGTAAAACTACAGTCAGTGGGATTATATTACCCATCCAGGAGAGACAGTAAAACTACAGTCAGTAGGATTATATTACCCATCCAGGAGAGACAGTGAAACTACATTCAGTAGGATTATATTACCCATCCAGGAGAGACAGTGAAACTACAGTCAGTGGGATTATATTACCCATCCAGGAGAGACAGTGAAACTACAGTCAGTGGGATTATATTACCCATCCAGGAGAGACAGTGAAACTACATTCAGTAGGATTATATTACCCATCCAGGAGAGACAGTGAAACTACATTCAGTGGGATTATATTACCCATCCAGGAGAGACAGTGAAACTACAGTCAGTGGGATTATATTACCCATCCAGGAGAGACAGTGAAACTACAGTCAGTAGGATTATATTACCCATCCAGTAGAGACAGTGAAACTACAGTCAGTGGGATTATATTACCCATCCAGGAGACAGTGAAACTACAGTCAGTAGGATTATATTACCCATCCAGGAGAGACAGTGAAACTACAGTCAGTGGGATTATATTACCCATCCAGGAGAGACAGTGAAACTACAGTCAGTGGGATTATATTACCCATCCAGGAGAGACAGTGAAACTACAGTCAGTGGGATTATATTACCCATCCAGGAGAGACAGTGAAACTACATTCAGTAGGATTATATTACCCATCCAGGAGAGACAGTGAAACTACATTCAGTGGGATTATATTACCCATCCAGGAGAGACAGTGAAACTACAGTCAGTGGGATTATATTACCCATCCAGGAGAGACAGTGAAACTACAGTCAGTAGGATTATATTACCCATCCAGTAGAGACAGTGAAACTACAGTCAGTGGGATTATATTACCCATCCAGGAGACAGTGAAACTACAGTCAGTAGGATTATATTACCCATCCAGGAGAGACAGTGAAACTACAGTCAGTGGGATTATATTACCCATCCAGGAGAGACAGTGAGATACACAGCTATCCAGATATAATATCAGTGAACTAGTGAACAGGTGTGTTTGGGAATAGGGGTTCAAAGCTACCACTGAGGTTTAAAGCTTTAAAGCACTGATGACATTAGCCTTGGTGAATATAGCTCTGCTGTGTGTGTGTGTGTGTGTGTGTGTGTGTGTGTGTGTGTGTGTGTGTGTGTGTGTGTGTGTGTGTGTGTGTGTGTGTGTGTGTGTGTGTGTGTGTGTGTGTGTGTGTGTGTGTGTGTGTGTGTGTGTGTGTGTGTGTGTGTGTGTGTGTCCATGGTGACTGACATGGGTCCCAGTGTTACACCCCCAGCAGTAAAAAGGATTCTGAGGGTTACTGGAGGTTAGGAGGAAAGCATGTTAGGGCTCCTCTTCATGCTCTAAGATATGAACACACACACAACTAAGATAAGAACACACACACAGCTGAGATGTGAACACACACACAGCTGAGATGTGAACACACACAGCCGAGATATGAACACACACAGCTAAGATATGAACACACACACACAGCTGAGACATGAACACACACACAGCTGAGATATGAACACACACACAACTTAGATATGAACACACACAGCTGAGATATAAACACACACACAGCTGAAATATGAACACACACACAGCTGAAATATGAACACACACACAGCTAAGATATGAACACACACAGCTGAGATATGAACACACACAGCTAAGATGTAAACACACACAGCTGAGATATGAACACAGACACAGCTGAGATATGAACACACACAGCTGAGATATGAACATACACACCGACCCAGAGGACTGGGTGATCTCGCTCTCGGAAGCCGTTGTGAGTTTGGTCTTTAATCAGGTCAACACTCACAAGGCGGCGTTCTCAGAGCATTCGCAGAACCGCTGTCAGGCATTTTCATGATCATCTTCAGTCTCTCCCTGTCCCAGTCTGTAATCCCCAGACCACCATCATTCTGTTCCCTCTAAGGCTTCATGCCACAATGACTACTGCCCTGTAGTACTCACATCTGTAATCATGAAGCTTTGAGAGGCTGGTTATGGCACACATCAATTCCATCATCCCAGACACCCTAGACCCACTCCAATTTGCACAAGACAACACAATCCACACTGCCCTTACCCACCTAGATAAGAGGAATATGTATGTAAGAATTATGTTAATTCACTACAGTGTTCAACACCATTGTACTCTACAAGTACGTCAACAAGCTTTGGACCCTGGGACTAAACACCTCCCTCTGCAAATGGATCCCGGATTTCCTGACAGGCCACTGACCACAGGAGGTGAGGGTAGGCAACATCACCTCCACCATGCTGACCCTCAACACGGTGGCCACACAGGGGTGTGTGCTTAGTCCCTTCCTGTACTCCTTGTTACCCACAACTGTGTGGCCACACACATCTCCAACACCATCATCTAGTTTGCTGACAACACGACAGCGGTAGGCCTGATCACCTGCGACGACGAGGCAGCCTTCAGGGAGGAGATCAGTGACCTGGCAGCGTGGTTCCGGGACAACAACCTCTCACTCAACATCAGTAAGACCAATGAGCTGATCGGGCACTACAGGAAATGGGGGGTGAGCACTCCCCAATCCACATCGATGGGGCTGCATGGGGTGGGTCGAGAGCTTCAAGTTCCTCTGTGTCCAAATCACTAAGGACTTAATATGGTCCACACAAGCGCACAGTCGTGAAGAAGGTGCGACAGCACCTCTTCCCCTCAGGAGGTTGAAATGGTTTGGTATGGGCCCTCAAATCCACAAAAAGTTCTACAGCTGCACCATTACGAGTAGCTTGACTGGCTGCATCACTGCTTGGTATGGCACCAGCACCGCCCTCGATCGCATGGTGCTACTGACGGTTTTGCCGACAGCCCAGTAAACCATCTGTGACGGCCCTATCTTCATCAAAATAGAGGCTGTCGAAATGGTTCCGTCATTAAAATATCTCGGAATAACAATAGACTAGAAGCTCACTTTCGAACAACACACCACTGAAACAACTAAGAAATCACAGCAAAGCCTGTCTGTCATCCGGCGTATGTGCAACCTGTCCATCAAACCCAAACTCCTCCTCCTACCATACCGGAGCATCATGGCCACCACTCATCGAATGCAGCATCTGGACTATTTCTGCCTGACTGTTCTTTTCTTCCTCTGTTTCATGTATTTGTGTGTGAGCTGTGTCAAGATTTTCCTAGGACAATAAACATGATTCTGATTCTGATTACTGGGGCTAAGCTCTAAGCTGCCATCCAAGACCTCTACATCAAGCTCTCTGCCATCCAGGACCTCTATATCAGGCTCCCTGCCATCCAGGACCTCTATATCAAGCTCCCTGCCACCCAGGACCTCTACATCAAGCTCCCTGCCATCCAGGATCTCTACATCAAACTCCCTGCCATCCAGGACCTCTACATCAAACTCCCTGCCATCCAGGACCTCTATATCAGGCTCCCTGCCATCCAGGATCTCTACATCAAGCTCCCTGTCATCCAGGACCTCTACATCAAGATCCCTGCCATCCAGGATCTCTACATCAAACTCCCTGCCATCCAGGACCTCTACATCAGGCTCCCTGCCATCCAGGACCTCTACATCAAGCTCCCTGCCATCCAGGACCTCTACATCAAGCTCCCTGTCATCCAGGACCTCTACATCAAGCTCCCTGCCATCCAGGATCTCTACATCAAGCTCCCTGCCATCCAGGATCTCTACATCAAACTCCCTGCCATCCAGGACCTCTATATCAGGCTCCCTGCCATCCAGGATCTCTATATCAGGTGGTGTGAAAGGAAGGCCCAGAAAATCGTTGAATACTCCACCCTCTGTTCTCTCTGCTTCTGCATGGAAAGCGAAACTTGTGCATCAAGTCTGACACCAACAGGCTCCTGAACAGCTTCTAAGCTATAAGACCACTATATAGCTAACTAAATGGCTACATGGGCTATCTGAGTTGACCATTGTATTTGTTGTTTTACTGTCAATGCACACTCACAGGACTCTACACTCACACACTCACTTAATTTGCTAACACACACATTTATACTGACTCTACACATACACACACACTCATATACAATCATCATATAAGCTGCTACTCTATCACCTTACCCCTATACATACAGTATCTACCTCCATCACTCCAGTATCCCTGCACATTGTAAATATGGTGCTGGAACCGACCCTGTATTGAGCTTATTTACTTTCTTGTTTTCTTATTTGTATTTATTGTGTGTTTTTGTTCTACCTTAAGTTATTTTTAGTACTTTTTAGTTATTTTTAGTACTACATATTGAATACTGCATTGTATTTTGTATTTTATTTGAGATCCCCATTAGACTGGAACGAACTGCAAAAATCGCTGAAGTTGGAGACTTTTATCTCCCTCACCAACTTCAAACATCAGCTATCTGAGCAGCTAACCGATCGCTGCAGCTGTACATAGTCTATCGGTAAATAGCCCACCCATTTTCACCTACCTCATTCCCATACTGTTTTTATACTGTTTTTTTTATTTATTTATTTACTTTTCTGCTCTTTTGCACACCAATATCTCTACCTGTACATGACCATCAGATCATTTATCACCCCAGTGTTAATCTGCAAAATTGTATTATTCACCTACCTCCTCATGCCTTTTGCACACATTGTATATAGACTGCCCATTTTTTTCTACTGTGTTATTGACTTGTTAATTGTTTATTCCATGTGTAACTCTGTGTTGTCTGTTCACACTGCTATGCTTTATCTTGGCCAGGTCGCAGTTGCAAATGAGAACTTGTTCTCAACTAGCCTACCTGGTTAAATAAAGGTGAAATAAAATAAAAAAATAAAAATAAAAAAGCTGTTGCCAAGGCAGCAGCTACTCTTCCTAGGGTCCAAACACATTAAGACACTTACTGTACATATAAAACAAGAGAAAACAGTACATCATGTAACATTATTACACCACTACATATCTACACAACGAGATGTATAATACAACATTACAATGTACGTGTGTGTAGAGAATGTGTGCTAGTGTGTGTATCTATTCACAGTCCCTGCTGTTCCATAAGGTGTATTGTTATCTGTTCTTTAAATCTGATTCTACTGCTGCATCAGTTACCTGATGTGGCATAGAGTTCCATGTAGTCATGGCTCTATTTAATACTGTGCGCCTCTCATAGTCTGTTCTGGACCCGGGGACTGTGAAGAGACCTCTGGTGGCATGTCTTGTGGGGTATGCATGGGTATCTGAGCTGTGTGCTAGTAGTTTAAACAGACACCTCGGTGCATTCAGTTTGTCAACACCTCTTACAAAAACATGGGTGAAGAAGTCACTCTCTCCTCCACTTTCAGCCAGGAGTGATTGACATGCATATTATTAATGTAAGCTCTGTGTGTACATCCAAGGGCCAGCAGTACTGCCCTGTTATGAGCCAATTGCCATTTTCCTAACTCCTTCTTTGTGGCACCTGATCACATGACAGACCATGGTCCAGGTGCTACAAAACAAAAAAACAAAACGTCCTGTAGGACTTGCCTTGTTGACAGTGTTGTCAAGAAGGCAGAGCAGCGCTTTATTATGGACAGACTTCTCCCCATTTTAACCACTGTTGTATCAACATGTTTTGACCATGACAGAGTTACTCCAAGCAGTTTAGTCACCTCAACTTGCTGAATTTCCACATTATTCATTACAAGATTTAGTTTAAGTTTAGGGTTTAGTGAATGATTTGTCCCAAATACAATACTTTTAGTTTTTGAAATATTTAGGACTAATTTATTTCTTGCCAACCACTCAGAAATTAACTGCAGCTCTTTGTTAAGCATTGCAGTCATTTCAGTCACTGTAGTAGCTGATGTGTATAGTGTTGAGTCATCTGCATCCATAGACACACTGGCTTTAGTCAGACTTTGCTTTTCCTAGATATGGCTACTATATTGTGATCATTACATCTGATGGATTTGGATACTGCTTTAAAGCAATTTTCTGCAGCATTAGTAAAGATGTGATCAATACATGATGATTTCCTTCCTGTGCTGTTTGTAACTACCCTGGTAGGTTGACTGATAACCTGAACCAGGTTGCAGGCACTAGTTACAGTTTGAAGATTTCTCTTGAGTGGGCAGCTTGATGAAAACCAGTCAATATTTAAAATCACCCAGAAAATATACCTCTCTGTTGATATCACCTACATTATGAAGAATTTCACACGTCATCCAGATACTTACTGTTAGCACTTGGTGGTCTATAACAGCTTCCCACCAGAATGGGCTTTAGATGAGGCAAATGAACCTGTAGCGATATTACCTCAACAGTATTTAACATGAGATCCTCTCTAAGCTTTATAGGAATGTGGTTCTGAATATAAATGGCAACACCTCCACCTTTGGCATTTCTGTATTTTTTGTAGATGTTATAAGCATGTATTGATACCACTGTATCATCAAAGGTATTATCTAAGCGAGTTTCAGAGATTGTCAGCATATGAATAACATCTGTTATGTTGTGGAAAAATTGCAAGATTATGTTAGAATGCTTTTATTGCATCAAATGGTTGTTTTATTCGACAGAATATAGTATTCTGTTAACTATTGTGTGTGTGTTCTACTGAGGATGGGCCTCTGGGAGATAACACTGACAGGAGATTTACGATGTCTGTGGGTGATAAAACCTAAAGAGCATTCCAGAGCATGAGTTAATGTTTCTGTTCTATATCGTACCAGGGCCAGACACTGGTCTATACAATGAAAACTGTTGACACAGCAGATGCTGTCTGCTATGTATTATAGGTATCTTTCATACAAATCTTAACCTTGTGACCCATTCTATGTATCGGTTGTTCGTCATGTAGGTTGAAATGGGTGTATCTTGGCTATAAAATACCTTTGTACTCTTGGCTCGCCACTCTCAACGGCTCATCAGAAATGGTGAATCGTTGATAAGCCATTGCTATTGCAAGGCTCTCACTATTAAAGATTTAGTTTTAGTATAACTCTGACTTGTGTGATAAGTTTGTCTCTCCTCATTTGATAGTAAAGAAATGAACCACCACAGTTACCAGCAAATTATTGCTTCCATGAATGTTGTTTATAAAGAGACATATGTTAACGTGGGCTATTTTTAGCACTTTTATGGGACACTTGATTGTTTTCATTGCTTTACTATGAAACTTAGCAGAAGTAGACATGCTCATGTTATTTATGTTAGTGCAGGGTGAGCTGCACACAGCCTCAGTGCTAACAGTATAACTCTGGTTCATAGGCACATGATTACTGCATACAATAGCTATGGGATTAGCAGAGGCATTCAGGGCAGTAAGAGGGACAGACATTAGGTGACTTACATTGTGTCTTCCAACTCCCCTGGGATAATGTACATTTTGAGAAGCATTATGACAACTCAGCAACACAATGGTAGGGATTAACTGAGCTAGGCTTGGGTCATTGATATAGTCAATGTCTCAACGCAGCCTTATAATGCTGTGAAAGGATCCAGGAACCCAAATGACTTGGGTGGATTCCATCCTCCTTATAAAACCAGCTTTGCTTCCAGAAGGTATCAACATTGTCAATAAATGTTACTCCCACAGAGATACAGTAATCCCGTAGCCAGTTATTGAGGGCTAAAAGTCTGCTGAACCGTTCAATGCCACGATTTAGGGAGGACAGAGGGCCAGATATTATGGGGCGTTTGTTGTGGTGTCAAGCAGAGACCCAATCACTTCTTTAAAATCCATATTCAGCTGTTCTGAGCTGCCCTCCATAATGTCATTGAATCCCACATGAACTATGATAGACTATATTTTCTGATGCTGGTTTAAAATGTTTGGGAGCAGCTTGTTGGGAGCAGCATTGTTGGGTTTAGAGCCTGCAAGAAAGGCATTTCAGTGTATTTGTGCACCTGGCAGTAAAACTTGAAACAGCTGAGATATGAACACACAGCTGAGATATGAACACACAGCTGAGATATGAACACACACATACATCCCACTTGGCACAGACATTGGGTCTAGTTTCCATTTACATTTGGTTGAGTTTTCAACTAATGTGAATTCAACATAAAATCTATGAAAAATGTCACCGTCATTGGATTTAGGTTAAAGGTTGGATGAAAAAAAAAAAATCCTTTAAATTAAGGACTTTTTACAAATCCAATCAGTTTTACGTGTTCATTCAACCACATCACATTGAATAATTTTGTTGAAATGATGTGGAATCAATGTTGATTCAACCTGTTTTGCCCAGTGTGATATCTTAGACCTCACACTCACTCACACAGCTGAGATATTAACATACACAGACATGCAAACAAACACACACAAAGCTCATTCACTATATTAACATACTATATATCACTTTAATCCAGCATCTGACTTTGTCCAATCTGCTAATCCTGTGTTTATCAAACACCCTTCCAGTTTGGTAACTGGTTTCCTGTTTATCAAGAACCCTTCCAGTTTGGTAACTGGTTTCCTGTTTATCAAACACCCTTCCAGTTTGGTAACTGGTTTCCTGTTTATCAAACACCCTTCCAGTTTGGTAACTAGTTTCCTGTTTATCAAGAACCCTTCCAGTTTGGTAACTGGTTTCCTGTTTATCAAACACCCTTCCAGTTTGGTAACTGGTTTCCTGTTTATCAAACACCCTTCCAGTTTGGTAACTGGTTTCCTGTTTATCAAACACCCTTCCAGTTTGGTAACTGGTTTCCTGTTTATCAAGAACCCTTCCAGTTTGGTAACTGGCTTCCTGTTTATCAAACACCCTTCCAGTTTGGTAACTAGTTTCCTGTTTATCAAACACCCTTCCAGTTTGGTAACTGGTTTCCTGTTTATCAAACACCCTTCCAGTTTGGTAACTGGTTTCCTGTTTATCAAACACCCTTCCAGTTTGGTAACTGGTTTCCTGTTTATCAAACACCCTTCCAGTTTGGTAACTGGTTTCCTGTTTATCAAACACCCTTCCAGTTTGGTAACTGGTTTCCTGTTTATCAAACACCCTTCCAGTTTGGTAACTGGTTTCCTGTTTATCAAACACCCTTCCAGTTTGGTAACTGGTTTCCTGTTTATCAAACACCCTTCCAGTTTGGTAACTGGTTTCCTGTTTATCAAACACCCTTCCAGTTTGGTAACTGGTTTCCTGTTTATCAAACACCCTTCCAGTTTGGTAACTGGTTTCCTGTTTATCAAACACCCTTCCAGTTTGGTAACTGGTTTCCTGTTTATCAAACACCCTTCCAGTTTGGTAACTGGTTTCCTGTTTATCAAGAACCCTTCCAGTTTGGTAACTGGTTTCCTGTTTATCAAACACCCTTCCAGTTTGGTAACTAGTTTCCTGTTTATCAAACACCCTTCCAGTTTGGTAACTGGTTTCCTGTTTATCAAACACCCTTCCAGTTTGGTAACTGGTTTCCTGTTTATCAAACACCCTTCCAGTTTGGTAACTGGTTTCCTGTTTATCAAACACCCTTCCAGTTTCGTAACTGGTTTCCTGTTTATCAAACACCCTTCCAGTTTGGTAACTGGTTTCCTGTTTATCAAACACCCTTCCAGTTTGGTAACTGGTTTCCTGTTTATCAAACACCCTTACAGTTTGGTAACTGGTTTCCTGTTTATCAAACACCCTTCCAGTTTGGTAACTGGTTTCCTGTTTATCAAACACCCTTCCAGTTTGGTAACTGGTTTCCTGTTTATCGAACACCCTTCCAGTTTGGTAACTAGTTTCCTGTTTACAAAAGACCCTTCCAGTTTTGGTAACTGGTTTCCTGTTTATCGCACATTTCACACAGACATGTAATTTGCTCTTAACAAATCTAACAGCCCTCCCAGGTGAAAGAGAAACATTCATGTTTGGCACACACTCAAACTAATCACATGCATGCACACCAATGACACACACATACGCATGTGTACAGTCATGGCCAAAAGTATTCAGAATTACACAAATATTAATTTTCACAAAGTTTGCTGCTTCAGTATCTTTAGATAGTTTTTGTCAGATGTTACTATGGAATACTGAAGTAAAATTACAAGCATTTCTTAAGTGTCAAAGGCTTTTATTGACAATTACATGAAGTTGATGCAAAGAGTCAATATTTGCAGTGTTGACCCTTCTTTTTCAAGACCTCTGCAATCCGCCCTGGCATGCAGTCAATTAACTTCTGGGCCACATCCTGACTGATGGCAGCCCATTCTTGCATAACCAATGCTTGGAGTTTGTCAGAATTTGTGGGATTTTGTTTGTCCACCTGCCTCTTGAGGATTGACCACAAGTTCTCAATGGGATTAAGGTCTGGGGAGTTTCCTGGCCATGGACCCAAAATATCAATGTTTTGTTCTCCGAGCCACTTAGTTATCACTTTTGCCTTATGGCAAGGTGCTCCATCATGTTGGAAAAGGCATTGTTCATCACCAAACTGTTCCTGGATGGTTGGGAGAAGTT
This sequence comes from Oncorhynchus nerka, assembly GCF_034236695.1. NCBI lineage: Eukaryota > Metazoa > Chordata > Actinopteri > Salmoniformes > Salmonidae > Oncorhynchus > Oncorhynchus nerka. The sequence continues at coordinate 76,793,764 of NC_088407.1, read as the reverse complement.
CCTCTAGGAGGATGTGTTGGTACCATTCTTTATTCATGGCTGTGTTCTTAGGCAAAACTGTGAGTGAGCCCACTCCCTTGGCTGAGAAGAAACCCCACATAAATAGTCTCAGGATGCTTTACTGTTGGCATGACACAGGACTGATGGTAGCGCTCACCTTGTCTTCTCTGGACAAGCTTTTTTCCAGATGCCCCAAACAATCGGAAAGGGGATTCATCAGAGAAAATGACTTTACCCCAGTCTTCAGCAGTCCAATCCCTGTACCGTTTGCAGAATATCAGTCTGTCCCTCATGTTTTTCCTGGAGAGAAGTGGCTTCTTTGCTGCCCTTCTTGACACCAAGCCATCCTCCAAAAGTCTTCGCCTCACTGTGCGTGCAGATAAACTAACACCTGCCTGCTGCCATCCCTGAGCAAGCTCTGTACTGGTGGTGCCCCAATCCCGCAGCTGAATCAACTTTAGGAGACGGTCCTGGCGCTTGCTGGACTTTCTTGGGCGCCCTGAAGCCTTCTTCACAACAATTGAACCGCTCTCCTTGAAGTTCTTGATTATCCGATAATTGGTTGATTTAGGTGCAATCTTACTGGCAGTAATATCCTTGCCTGTGAAGCCCTTTTTGTGCAAAGCAATGATGACGGCACGTGTTTCCTTGCAGGTAACCATGATTGACAGAGGAAGAACGATGATTCCAAGCACCACCCTCCTTTTGAAGCTTCCAGTCTGTTATTTGAACTCAATCAGCATGACAGAGTGATCTCCAGCCTTGTCCTTGTCAACACTCACACCTGTGTTAAGAGAATCACTGACATGATGCCAGCTGGTCCTTTTGTGGCAGGGCTGAAATGCAGTGGAAATGTTTTTGGGGGGATTCAGTTCATTTGCATGGCAAAGAGGGACTTTGCAATTAATTGCAATTCATCTAATCAATATTCATAACATTCTGGAGTATATGCAAATTGCCATCATACAAACTGAGGCAGCAGATTTTGTGAAAGTTAATATTTGTGTCATTCTCAAAACTTTTGGCCACGACTGTACAACACACACACACACACACACACACACACACACACACACACACACACACACACACACACACACACAGAGAGATATTGGAGGAGATAAAGGCACTAGGATTAATCATCTGAGGGGTGAGGCCAGGACTGGTAATGTCAGCCAATAACTGTGAGACTGAGGAGGGAGCATTCGCCAGGCGGCCTACTTAAACAACTTCAGTGAGAGAAAACATTCCAAAATCCTGACCTACTTCTGAACTTTAGCACGTTCTCTCCTAAAAGCTTAGCTCAAAAAAAAAACATAAGATACAAGAAAAAAATAAACCCAGCAACTTAACAGCCAGCCCAGACAGGTCTTTATGTTGTCTCCTGCAGTGGATTACATCAACACACACACGCCACTGTGGCACAGACAGACTAGGTAATCAAACATCCTTCCAGTTTGGTAACTGGTTTCCAGTTTATCAAACACCCTTCCAGTTTGGTAACTGGTTTCCTGTTTATCAAACATCCTTCCAGTTTGGTAACTGGTTTCCTGTTTATCGCACACCCTTCCAGTTTGGTAACTGGTTTCCTGTTTATCGCACACCCTTCCAGTTTGGTAACTGGTTTCCAGTTTATCAAACACCCTTCCAGTTTGGTAACTGGTTTCCTGTTTATCAAACATCCTTCCAGTTTGGTAACTGGTTTCCAGTTTATCAAACACCCTTCCAGTTTGGTAACTGGTTTCCTGTTTATCAAGAACCCTTCCAGTTTGGTAACTGGTTTCTTGTTTATCAAACACCCTTCCAGTTTGGTAACTGGTTTCCAGTTTATCAAACACCCTTCCAGTTTGGTAACTGGTTTCATGTTTATCAAAAACTCTTCCAGTTTAGTACTGGTTTCCTGTTTATCGCAAATTTCATACAGAAATGTACATTGCTCTCCACAAATGAAACAAGTGCAAGAGAAACATTAATACTTGACACACAAGCTAATCACATGCATGCACACCACTACCTAGGTTTTTGCGACAGATTTTCATGGGAATATTCTAAAATCTGCAGGAAACTATATGCGTATTTTCCCAGCAGAGATGGGTTTTCATTAAAAAAAAGATTAATTGCAAAAAAACTGTGATAATGATAATGTAGTGCACATAAAAATGACTTTTCCATTAAATTCTGTACCAAATTAAACATAGAATGGGTTTCCATCGCATTTTCCACCCTACTGATGGTTTTGTACAAAAAACTGTTGCGTTATATTGCAAACTTGCCCACTCTAGTCTTGGCACATATGCTCTAGCCAACAGCTTGAAGATACAGTGCGGGTAGACTACATGCATTGTGAGATCATTATGAATAAGAGCAATATTATTTTTGTTTGTCAAACGACATCCAAGCATCAATCATCATGTCACCAAAATAAGATATTTATTGGTAAGGAGAATGTGCACTTTCACCACCCTGTGAAATTCACCATAACTTATATTATCTGTAGCCTAATAAACTGCATGTTTTACCAAGTCGTAATGGGAGGACCTAAGAACATATCATCGCGTGACTCCAAGTTGACTTCTATATGATGGTTATTACACCGAATGAAAACATAAGATGCAACATGCAACAATTTCATCAATTCTACAGAGTTACAGTTCATAAAATAAAATCTGTCAATTGAAATAAATTCATTAGGCCCTTATCTATGGATTTCACATGACTGGGAATACAAGTATGCATCTGTGTGTCACAGATACTTTTTAAAATAAAAGACGTGGATCAGAAAACCAGTCATTATCTGGTGTGACCACCATTTACATCATGCAGCGTCACACATCTCCTTCGGAACGAGTTGAACAGGCTATTGATTGTTGCCCGTGGAACCTTGTCCCACTCTTCAATGGCTGTGCAAAGTCGATGGATATTGGTGGGAACTATACATGTCGATCCAGAGCATCCCAAACATGCTCAATGGGTGACGTCTGGTGAGTATGCGACATGAAGCAGTGCATTATCATACTGAAAGATGACGTGAAGGCAGCGGATGAATGGCCTCTGAATCTCGTCACGGTATCTCGGTGCGTTTAAATTGCCATCAATAAAATGCAATTGCGTTCCTTGTCCGTAGCTTACGCCTGCCCATACCATAACCCCACTGCCACTATTGGGCATTCTGATCACAACGTTGACATCAGCAAACCGCACACCCACATGACGCCATACACGCGGTCTGCCATCTGCCCGGTACAGCTGAAACCGGGATTCATCCGTGAAGAGCACACCTCTCCAGCGTGCCAGTGAAGGTGAGCATTTACCCACTGAAGTCAGTTAGGATGCCGAACAGCAGTAAGATCAAGATGAGGAGCACGCAGATGAGCTTCCCTGAGATGGTTTCTGACAGTTTGTGCAGAAATTCTTCAGTTGTACAAACCCTGTTTCATCAGCTGTCCGGGTGGCTGGTCTCAGACGATCCCACAGGTGAAGAAGCAGAATATGGAGGTCCTGGGCTGTCGTGGTTACACGTGTCTGCGGTTGTGATCCCGGTCAGACGTGCCAAATTCTCTAAAACGTTTGAGGCGGCTTATGGTAGAGAAATTAACGTTAAATTATCTGGCAATCACTCTGGTGGACATTCCTGCAGTCAGCATGCCAACTGCACACTCCCTCAAAACTTGAGACATCTGTGGCATTGTATTGGATGACAAAACTGCACATTTTAGAGTGGCCTTTTATTGTCCCCAGCACAAGGTGCACCTGTGTACTGATCATGCTGATTAATCAGCTTCTTAATCCATCCACCATACATGTGTGGCATATCATCTTGGCAAAGGAGAAATGCAGAACTTTTTGTGCATATGAAACATTAATTTATCTCAGCTCATGAAACATGGGACCAATGTGTTGTGTTTATATTTTTGTGGATATCAAAGTGGATATCAATATTTGCTCAAAGGCATTTTCAACATAATTTCTCCCAAAATACATTTTACTGACACAAAAAGATCCCACCATGTCGAACAAACAAATTGTCTGTTGGCATTTATAAAATTGAACCGGCATATCCTGTTTCCATCAGTCAGATCGTGACTTTTTTTTCCTCCATGCATTAGGTAATTAATCTGCATGAAATGCTTGTTACTTACACACACACACACACACACACTGAAATTTGAGGAGGTGAAGGCACTAGGATGAATCCTCTGAGGGGTGAGGCCAGGACGGGTAACATCAGCTAATCAGTGTGAGGCTGAGACGGAGAGAGCATTCGCCAGGCGGTCTACTTATAAACCAACTTCAGTGAGAGAACATCCTAAACCCTGACCTACTTCAGAACTTTAAGACTGTTTTCTCTCCTGGAAGCTTGGCACCGAGAAAAGATAAGATACAAGAAAAAAAAACAACCCAGCAACTTAACAGCCAGCCCACACAGGTGTTTATGTCGTCTCCCACAGTGGATTACATCAACACACACACACAAATATCTTGATTTCAACTGATTCATGTGCATTTCAGATGTCATTTGAAATATATCACATGCAGTCCATCGCATCATAATAAATTAGCAGTAGCAGTAGACATATAAATATAATTAATAGAACATATAGCCACAAATTGTCGAGCAGCTTTGCACCTTCTAGTCATTCTATTTCTATGAAAGTAGTCTGGGGACAGACAGTCTGTCAGCCACCGAGCTGAACAGCATCCTGTTCACTCGCTTGCACGCACAGACACCCTGAAGTAGCATCCTGTTAGTGTTTATCTCTTGAGAGGGAGAGGGGGGATGAGGACAACTCCAACCCCCTCCAGCCAGCTGGCTGTCTTCTCCTGGATCTGTCCCCGCTTTGCCTGCCTCATCTGGCCCAGTTCCCCCAGCAGGAAATCCTCTCTTTGCTGCAGCTTGACGATCAGTGAGGAGGCCTGGACTTGGACCATCACCGTGCCTGTCCCAGACACCTTGCCTGGCAGCACTGCCCCATCACAGGCTTGTGGGAGCACAGACCCTGGCCTACAAGGCTGGTGATGGTTTGGAAGTAGCTGTGGCCCCTGGAGACTTGGCCTGTAACTACAGCAACCAGATGTAGGAGTTGAAGTACAGGACTCAGCCAAGCCATGCAGCCTGAGAGCCACTCTCCTCTCAATCTCCTCCAACTCCTCAGCATCTTGAAGAACACTCTGCGCTTTTCTGTTCTGTTGGGACAGAAGAAGAAAGGAGGCATTGACAAACAGTTCAGTGCAATGAATTGCAGGATAACTCTGCCTCTTTCAGTATATCATCTGAGAAAATTACTTCCTACTAAAATGTTTTTATCTCTAAAACAAAATGACTGCTAGGCCCCAGCAGCATTTCATTTACACTGATGACTCTCATGGGGGAGGAGTGTGTGTGTGCTTGTGCATACGGCATTAGTGCATTCATGCGTGATAATGGGTGAGAATTTGGCAGACATTTTGATATTGCACCAGACACTTCCCACATTAGTGTAGAGAGAGAGAGCGAGAACGAGAGAGAAAAAGAGAAAGAGATTGAGAGGGAGGGAACGAGAGAGGATAATTAATGTAGCCTATATTATTAGGTGACCTAGATGTGCTGATTGTGAGGTTGGTAATAATTCCCAGCTGTATCAGTGTAATGATATGAATAAAATTGGAAGCTATGCAAGCCTAGAGTCTGGAGAGAAGCAATAAGCAAATAGGCTATATAGCATAATGAAATGTAATGCTGTACACAAAAGCACAGATTTAGGCATTCATATTCCAAATGAAAGAGCTCAATTCACAAGCCACTTCAATTGAGAAAATTATTCCAGAAACTGATTTCCCAAAGAGAGAAAGAGAGAGAAAGAGAGAGAAAGAGTGAAAAGGAGAGAGAGGAACAGGAGCACATATTGCCATCAGACCCACTCCCACTTGAACTGCATAATGCAAGTCCTCCAGAACATTGAAGTTCCCTCTTTTTGCTCTGACAAATTCTCTTTCTCAAAATGTCCTAAAACATTTCCTCTCCTCCTTCAGTCCAATGACCTGAAAGAACTGACGAGGTGAAAGCCAATCTAATGATGAGCTTCCACCTGTCCAGTCTTTTCCAATCATTGAAGACAGTAGAGGACGAGAGGACGGAATTTCATACAATTTATAAAGAGCCAAACATTGATTCCTTGCCAGTTGGTACTCACCTGCTGTGTGAGGGTGTGCATTACCTGTCTTGTGTATGTGTCATTCAGCCCTGTGTGCAGCCTCAGCAGCATGTTGTCCAGTTGTTCCAGACCCTCCTTGTCCTTGTAACCGTAGGGAAAGCACCTATTGACAACTTGGTGTACAGGTGACATGTTCTCCACAGTGTCCTCCTCTCTCAGGGCTGAGAGCTGGCTGTCCACAACACTATCCTACAGAGAGAGGGAGGGGGGAGAGAGGGAGGAAGGAGCGAGGAGAGAAGGAAAGAGAGGGTTGAGAAAGTGAGAAATAGAGAACCACTGTTCATAATGCATGATCCTGGGAAATTAATATCAAACCTCAAAAGTTTTGTTATTAAATTAAAGATGCAATATGTAACTTTTCGGGTAACCCAACCAAATTCACATAGAAATATGAGTAATAGATCTGTCATTCTCATTGAAAGCAAGTCTGAAAAGTGGTAGATCTGTTCTATGTGCATTATTTCTATGATTCCCGTTCTTAAGTTTAGTTTTTGCGTCTTTTACTTTCGGTATTGTACACCAGCTTCAAAACAGCTGAAAATACAATATTTTTTGTCAGGGAAAATATATTTCACAGCGGTTTAGATGGTACAATGATTCTCTACACTACACTTGCTTGTTTTGTTACATAAAACTGAAATTAGGCAAACTATTTGAATTTTAGCAACCAGGAAATGGCATGTAATAACAAAATTCTTTGATTTTCTCTGAGCTCCTCCCTTCTCTCTCTCCTTTCACTCTCTGCTCCTGAGTGGCGCAGCGGTCTAAGGCACTGCATCTCAGTGCTAGAGGCGTCACTACAGACCCTGGTTTGATTCCAGGCGTTATCACAACCGGCCGTGACACAATTGGCCCAGCGTTGTCCGGGTTAGGGTTTGGCCGGTGTAGGCCGTCATTGTAAATAAGAATTTGTTCTTAACAGACTTGCCAAGATAAATAAGGGTTAAAAAAAAAAATTTAAAATTAAAAGGAGCTTTTCTCAAGATCGGACTTCCTGTGTAATTGCAGCTCTCCTCCAATATTGATCCATGTGGGTCTAGTTCTAATCAACTGCCCAACAGCAGCCTCCCTCCTAGGAGAGAGGTCAGATAGAGTCCAGGCACATACATACTATAGGCATTGTCGCAAATTGTACCCTATGTGGCCCTGGTCAAAAGTAGTATGCTATATAGGGTTTCATTTGGGACGCAGGCCATGACTGTGGATAAACTCCATACAGGCTTATGGCAGACTCTACACTAACCCTCCAACAGACACCGATACATCATAGACCAGGTCCTGGAGCCTCCATACATTCAACACATACGCTGAACAAAATATAAAATGCAACATGTGAAGTGTTGGTCCCACGTTTCATGAGTTGAAATAAAATATTATCCATATACACAAAATGCTTATTTCGCAAAAATTGTGCACAAATTTGTTTACATCCCTGTTAGTGAGCATTTCGTCTTTGCCAAGATAATCCATCCACTTGACAGGTGTGGCATATCAAGAAGCTGATTGAACAGCAGGATCATTACACAGGTGCACCTTGTGCTAGGGAACCGCAGACCACGTGTAACCACGCCAGCCAAGGACTTCCACACCCGGCTTCTTCACCTGCGGGATCATCTGAGACCAGCCACCCGGACAGCTGATGAAACTGGATTTTCACAACCGAAGAATTTCTGCACCAACTGTCAGAAACAATCTCAGGGAAGCTCATCTGCATGTTCGTCCTTACCAGGGTCTTGACCTGACTGCAGTTCGGCGTCGTAACCGACTTCAGTGGACAAATGGTCACCTTCAATGGCCACTGGCACGAGGGATAAGTGTGCTTTTCACAGATGCATCCCGGTTTCAACTTTACCGGGCAGATGGCATTGTGTGGGCGAGCGGTTTACTGATGTCAACATTGTAAACAGAGTGCCCCACGGTGGCAGTGGGGTTATGGTATGGGCATGCATAAGCTATGGACAACAAACACTAATGCACGGCCCTATGTCACAAGGATCTGTAGACATTTTCTGGAAGCTGATAATGTCCCAGTTCTTCCACGGCCTGCACACTCACCTGAATTGTCACCCATGAGCCTTTTTGGGATGCTCTGGATTGACGTGTACAACAGCGTGTTCCAGTTCTCGCCAACATCCAGCAACTTCATACAATCATTGAAGAGGTGCGGGACAACGTTCCACAGGCTACAATCAATAGCCTGATCAACTACGCAAATGAGATGTGTCGTCCTGCATGAGGCAAATGGTGGTCACACCAGATACTGACTGGTTTTCTGATTCACGCCCTACCTTTAAAAAAAAAAAAAAGTATCTGTGACAAACAGATGCATATCTGTATTCCCAGTTGGGCTGTCCCTGACCAAAAAAGATCTTAGTCGACCAGGATTAATCTGTTCTTTCGACCAATCGATTGGTTGAAATGTTAAAATTGGTTTGATTCTGTATATAGACACATCCTATGTTTGAATCAAATCAACTATATGCACTGAGCTTGTCTGATGCTTAAAACCACACTGTTTGATTAAATCATTAAAAGAGACAAATGACTATTGGGAGTCAGTTCACAAATCGATTTGATTGTGCTGCCTGGCTCAGACTTTCTGCGTTGTGTTAAAAATAAAAACACAGTGGATGACTGTGTGCCGGGCTCCCATTGCCTCTCTGTCCTCCCTGCTGCAACATCCACCACAGAACATCAGTGTGTGTAGCGCTGTCCCTGTTGCTTGAGCTGCAACATAATTCAAGCCATTTCTGACTGAAAAGTTGTTACCGAAATAACTAATTTTTTGGGGAAAAACATTCCCTATTCCCTGAACCCTTGCTCTCTTCACATAAAACATGTGAGCATCGCATGCATGTGACCAATAGGGCCTGACCTATAGCCTATTATAATCACATCAATAAATTGGTTATAACTAACTTCGAACATAGTAATGTCGACAGCAAAATGGATGTGGAGGACGTGAAAAATACATTGGAAATGGGTGAATGTTTACTGGTTGCTCAGGAGGGAAAGGGGAAGTCAGATGTGTGGAAGACAAGTGACTTAGTTGTAGAAACTACTGGAGATTCAGATAAAGGAGGGTATAGGAACAAGCACTGCGTGAGTATAATGCGTACCAAACTGTTGCTGTTAGATTACAATATTATTTTTACTGACCATTTGGGACAGTGTGAACACTAAATAAATAAGTGTAACAGAGAGTCTGTTCTAACACCAAAAAATGTATATATATAAAGTCTTTATCACAGCTCCCTTTGTTATTTAATTTTAAAACTAAAATGCTTGATTGCATTTCACATCATTAATGTCTCGTATGCTGTGTGATGGCATGAACGAATGAATGATTGATTGATAGATACAGTAGCCTATATATATATTGAATTATAGGCCTAAATCAGTTACGGTATTAAGACTAAACAGGATTCGCTCTTAGGTCTACAGCTCGATGGTGGTTATACAAAGAACCTATACGAAGACTACTAATGATAATGACATTACTTATTATTATAATAATAATAACAACAATAATGAGATCAAGGAAAAGGGAAGGTTATTATAATAAATCTAATTTTTTTCTACAATTTGGAACAGTGTGAACAGTAAATAAATGAAATAATACCAGAGAGGCTGGTCTCACGAAAGAAAACGGGTAGTCTTTATTACAGCAAAGCAAAGATTAAAAACAGACCATCTGTGATATTGTTGCGTGAGGCTTGGTGCTCACAGAATCAGTAGGCTATTAAACACACACTCAAACAGGCAACAGAAGCAGCTTCTGTCTTATTTCTGTACATGCATATGGATGATTTATAAAGCCAGGCACATTTAGCAGTTAGGCTGTTGATTATAGACCTAATTAAGTTGGGGTTTCCTCTCTCCTCTTAGACAATAAGGCAAGGGCTGTTTTCTCATCTCCTAACTCTGCTGCTGCCTCCGCCACATTGTTCTCAACACCAATATGCTGGTTTGCTATGATGCACACAGCAACATGGTCTAGAAAAAGTCGCCAATAAAACAGCGTACTGATGTGTTTCAGAACCGTGGACAACGACCACTATCCAGCAAGGGAGAATAAACGTTTGTTAGAAAATCATTTGTTGCACCATTGTTCTTACATAATATAACCACATACAATTTCAGTAGCACGTCTTATACTGACGGACTGTGCCACCCCCACGGCTTCCACAATGGATCAGTCCACTCAGACAGGCGCCAATCAGACAGGTGTCAGGTACACCATGATTATTTATTTTTTGTTGCTATTGCTCAAGTAAAGAAATCTCAGTTGACCAACAGCCTACAGACCAAACAATCGACCAGTGAACTAAATGGGGTCAGTCGTAATTCCCAGTCATGTGAAATCCATAGATTAGGGCCTAATGATTTGATTTCAATTGACTGATTTCCTTATATGAACAGTAATTCAGCAAAATATTTGAAATTGTTGCGTTTATATTTTTTTATATTATAAACCAGGTACTACGGGTCCTGTATGCTGATAGGCTGAAACAGCATTCCAGCCATTTGTATGTCAGATAAAATATACCACTGCTATGATGGAAAAAATAATTGTTTATTGTTCAATTTATGTTGGTAACCAGTTTATAATTCCTCCTATAGGTCTCGAGAAATTCTGAAACGGATCATTAATTCACATTTGATCTACATCAAATCTTAAAAGTTATTCCCAGATATGTCCCCAAAAAATGTTATCCAATTTGTAAGTGATAAGGCAGTGAACAGCAAGACTAGCGAGTTAATAATTGGGACATATTACATTTCTCACAAAAGGCAACAAAGCTTTATTTTTTTATTTGAAATTAAATGGCTTTGAGGTGGATTAAAGTACTAGTTTAAATAATTTTCACATTAATGTAGTCGACTGGACTTCAATAATCAAAACCCTGGGAGTCCAACTGTGGGTTTCAAACATACTGATAGAAACACCATGAAAGGAAGCGGTTTCTGTTTTACTTTAGGGAAAACACTCAAAGGACTTCTGATAGGTTTATTTCTAATGAAACTGCACTTCATTTTGAACTTCTACAATCCTCAAATTCACTTCTCTGTGATCTGCATGCAGAGAGGGAATCAGAGCAGGATGCCAAAAACATCTCCTCTCCATGGAGGCTCTCTTAATAACTTCATGTCAATCTGAATCACACTCAGACAGAGATGAGAACTCAGAACGGTAGTGAATCATTCTGTCAGACACTGCAGAGGTAGTTCATGAGAGTGAGAAAGAGGATATGTAGTTCTGTAAATGTATGTACTTCTGTCCTTGAGCTGTTCTTGTCTATGTCATTCTGTATTATGTTTCATGTTTTGTGTTGGACCCCAGGAAGAGTAGTTGCTGCTTTTGCAACAGCTAATGGGATCCCAATAAAATACCAAAAGATACAGGTAGTACTAGTGGGAAAGAGCAGGTTAGAAGGAGGCTATTAGTTCCTTAATAATTGTGTTTCACTGTCTCTTACTGTCTCCATGTTGGTTTTGTTTAAATGCCATGCAAAACCTAGTCAATTACACTGTAGAGTAGACAGAACATATTTTACATTTCTGGTTAAAAGCAGTGCTGAGGCACTGAGAAGACAGAGGAAGCACTAGCCTTACCATCCAGCACCAGAAGAGTGGCTCCTGTCTCTTCCACTCCAGGTAGGCCTCCAACAGCTGACTGAGAGTCTGTAGACGCTCCACCTCCTGCAACACACAGACAGACAGGGGACATTCTTTTAACCCAGCCTGCCTCAACCACTGTCAAACACACACAGACAGGAGACATTTAGCTCATAATTAATGCTCTCAAAAATCTTCATTGGTTTAACCTGCCTGTCTTGTCTTCCTCAAAACATATGCATGTTTATTTGATTTCATCTGCTAGTGAGCTGAGCTCTATGGCCTACTTTAGTTTCTGCCAGGCATGTTTCCCTCTGAGTGTTACTCCATCTCCCCAGGTAGTTACTGCCTCTCCATTGTGTATTTTTCTTGTGTCGCTAATAATATATGACATTTAGGAGATGCTTTTATCCATAGCGACTTATAGTCATGCGTGTATACATTTTAAGTACAGGTGGTCCCGGGAATCAAACCCACTACCCTGGTGTTGCATGTGCTATTCTCTACCAACTAGCCTTACACGGTATACCGAAAACCTCTGTACTTTTTCACTACAAAAAAATGGTTCGATACTAGAATTTTTGTTACGTTTGGTACTTTTGTCAAATGTGTTTCACGTGATTGAGAGGATCAAGTCTGTCTGTCAGTGCAGCCCCTTTATAGTGTGAAGAGCAACGTTCCTGCTCCACTACCTCACCCATTGCTAGAGCTGTCTGGGCTGCATTAGCACCCCACTCATGATGCACAGAAGTTAACATGATTGAATACTAGAACACTTACAATGCAAGACGATACCGGCAGCTTCCAGCTTTAATTGTAGGGAAACTTCCCTTGCTAGCTTAGGCTACAGCTGAATTCACTACCCTAGTACTTTATTATGATCATATGCTGATTACATAATATATGCTGATTTCAAAGCTGATTGTCACCAAAAACGTTTTTAATTCACTTGGTCTCCCTCACCACCAAAAACTCATTCACTCCCTCGCCTTCTGTCTGGTTTCCACTAGGTTCCATAGCTAAAGTCAGATTCCATAGCCACTTTCTGCCTTGCAAATGACCTCAATCATTTCTTAAAGAGACTACACACTTTCAGAAAATAAGAGATTGCTTCTTCTATGCAAATGTTGTTGATCAGTACAATAAAATATTGAATACTATGCATTAGCTTGTATTGTGAATAGACCTAGGCTACATTTTGATTCACCCATTTATCCGTAAAAAAAAGGGATACCCCTTTTTTGTGGTATCCAATTAGTAGTTACAGTCTTGTCTCATCGATGCAACTTCCATACGGACTCGGGAGAGGCAAAGGTTGAGAGCCATGCGTCCTCCGAAACACGACCCTGCCAAGCCGCACTGCTACTTGACACACTGCTTGCTTAACCCGGAAGCCAGCTGCACCAATGTGTTGGAGGAAACATCGTACAACTGGCGACCGAAGTCAGATCGCAGGCGAAGGGCCCGCCGCAAGGAGTTGCTAGAGCGCGACGGGACAAGAAAATCCTGGACGGCCAAACTCTCCCCTAACCCGCAAGACACTGGGCCAATTGTGCGCCGCCTCATGGGTCTCTTGGTCACAGACGGCTGTGACACAGCCTGGGATCGAACGCTGGGCTGTAGTGATGCCTCAAGCACTGCAAAGCAGTGCCTTAGACCTCTGCTCCACTCTGGAGATTTACCCAGTTTATCAATATAGAGATTTATCATTCAAATACATGATTACCATAATGTTGTTTTGTATTTAGTCAAATTGTATGTATGATTGTATAATTGATTCAATTAATGCATACATGGCTGTCTCAAAGAAATATGCAATGATAATTGAATGCAAAAGATGCCCAACGACTGAAGAGCGGCAGGTAGCCTAGTGGTTAGAGCGTTGGGCCAGTACCCGAAAGGTTGCTTGATCTAATCCCCAAGCTGACAAGGTAAAAATCTGTAATTTTGCCCCTGAACAAGGCAGTTAATCCATTGTTCCTAGGCCATCATTGTAATTAAGAATTTGTTCTTGAATAAAAAGAGAGCAGTAGCTGAGTCTGTCTGGATCAATTGCCATTCTGTGACTTTGGCTAATCCACCTTTTTTTTGTGTGGTATCGAGTATCGTGATACTAAACCTGGTATCGAAATCAAAAATCTGGTATCGTGACAACACTACTACCAACTGAGCTACAGAGGACACCAGAGCTCCTTCACTGCCTCCCTGGCTGGCATTGGTACAAAGCACTGTTTCGGTCAAAGGCTAAGTAAAGGTACAGGATGATCCTCCCTGTGGAGCTTTCCAGCTATTAAAGAAACAAAGTAGTAGAGATCTCTCTCCCTCTCCCCCTCTCTGGCTTTGCACATCACTCACATCTCTCCCAGGAGGGCTGCACCAGGGCCTTTACTACTTATAGTGTCAAAACACACTCTGGGAGGCACAGGCTCTTTGGTCGTGTCTAGATTTTTCTTTCCCTCCCTTTTCAGAAAACAAGCACTCAAAAATAAATATTTCTCCTTGTCTCTCCCTTTCTCTCCTCGTGCCCTTCCTAGTACTGACTCCCACTGCAACAAACTGTGCCCTAAGAAACACCTGTTACATGGTGAGGATGTACCCCTTAAACCCTACTGCTTAAAAGATCTCTCACTTTAAGGAAAAGGCTTCTGTTCCTCAACCAACAGATTTCTAAAGCGTGGAGAGATACAGTGGAGGAAGGATATCCTTTTACCCACCAGCAATGTTCACAAGAACTCTTTACAAAGAGGAAATAGATATACTGTGCCTCTCCTTCCTCATCTGTGATCTGTGGTTTGTTATCTGTGGTTTGCCTGTGTCTGGTGATGGTAGCTGTGTTGAACATGATGGGGACAGGGGCAGGAGGACCGGTCACCTTTTTCAGGGCAGTTGAGCACATGCTGTGATGGTCATCAGAAGAGGGCTGGGAGGTGGACGTGGAGGGCATTGTGCTGGAGGAAAGGACCTAAGAAAATACGAGTCAGAGGCTATGGTGGTTATCCATTTCACCAGAACACACAGATTGAGAGACATTGGAACAAACCAGTATGATGATAATGATGTTCACACTCCATTGGTTGCATTATTGTGAAGTGTCTTTTGGGTTTTTAGAAAAGTGTTTTAAAAATTAGAAGTATTATTACGGTCCAGGTTGAATGACTTGCCTGGTGAAGGAGTCTAGCTCTTTCCTCTTGAATGGAGAGCAACCTCCGCCACTGGAACCTGAGTTTCCCATACTGCCATTGGAGTCTCCTGAGGAGCCCGTCTTCCTTCAGGCCTCCTTGGCCATCTACATCCCCAAGGGTGCCTCCCTCTCTGGGGCTACTCAGTGAGATCTGAGATAAATCAAATCAAATGTGATTTGTCACATGTGCCGAATACAACAGGTGTAGACCTTACAGTGAAATGCGTACTTACAAGCCCTTAACCACCAACGCAGTTAAGAAAAATAAGTGTTAACCTCTTGAAGCTAGGGGGAACTATTTTTATTTTTGGAAAAATAACGTTCCCAAAGTAAACGGCCTATTTCTCAGGACCAGATGCTAGAATATGCATATAACAGCTTAGGATAGAAAACTCTAAAGTTTCCAAAACTGTAAAAATATTGTCTGTGAGTATAACAGAACTGATATTGCAGGTGAAAGCCTGAGAAAATTCCAATCAGGAAGTGACTCTTATTTTGAAAGCTTTGTGTTCCTATGCATCCCTATTGACTATTGAAAGGGATATCAACCAGATTCCTTTTTCTATGGCTTCCCTAAGGTGTCTACAGACTTTAGACGTAGTTTCAGGCCTTTATTTTGAAGAATGAGCGTGAACGACCACATTACGTAAGTGGTCAGGTGGGGGCTCTCAGAGTGATTTTTGCGCAAAAGAGAGAGACGGCCATTGTTCCTCCCGGTCCTAGTGAAAAGCCAACTATCCCGGTTGATATATTATCGAATAGATATTTGAAAAACACCTTGAGGATTGATTATAAAAAAACGCTTGACATGTTTCTGTCGACATTATGGATATCATTTGGAATTTTTGTCTGTGTTGTCGTGACCGTGAACGCACCAAACTGACGGAGGTATTTGGATATAAAAAATATCTTTATGGAACAAAAGGAACATTTGCTGTCTAACTGGGAGTCTCGTGAGTGAAAACATCCGAAGATCATCAAAGGTAAACGGTTAATTTGATTGGTTTTCTGATTTTCGTGACCAAGCTTCCTGATAAGTGTACATAATGCTATGCTATCGATAAACTTACACAAACGCTTGTATTGCTTTTGCTGTAAAGCATAATTTCAAAATCTGAGATGACAGGGTGATTAACAAAAGGCTAAGCTATGTTTCGCTATATTTCATGAATATGAAAGACTTACAGAAAACGTTTGACCTCTGTCATTGCCAACAAAGGGTATATAACAAAGTATTGAGAAACTTTTGTAGGTGACCAAATACTTATTTTCCACCATAATTTGCAAATAAATTAATTAAAAATCATACAATGTGATTTTCTGGATTTTGTTTCTAATTTTGTCTGTCATAGTTGAAGTGTACCTATGATGAAAATTACAGGTCTCTCTCATCTTTTTAAGTGGGAGAACTTGCACAATTGGTGGCTGACTAAATACTTTTTTGCCCCACTGTATATGGACATAAATGATTATTTTTATCAAACATTTATTGTGGAACTGGGATTCCTGGGAGTGCATTCTGATGAAGAGCATCAAAGGTAAGTGAATATTTATAATGCTATTTCTGACTTCTGTGGACTCCACAACATGGCAGATATTTCTTTGGCTGGTTTGGGCTCTGAGCGCCGTACTCAGATTATGGCATGGTATGCTTTTTCCGTTAAAAAAAATTGAAATCTGACACAGCGGTTGCATTAAGGAGAAGTTAATCTAAAGTTCCATGTATAATAGTAGTATCTATTATCAATGTTTATTATGAGTAGTTCTGTAAATTGATGTGGCTCTCTGCAAAATCACGGCATGTTTTGGAACTACTGTACATAACACGCCAATGTAAAATAAGATTTTTGGATATAAATATGCACTATATCGAAGAAAAAAAACATACATTATTGTGTAACATGAAGTCCTATGAGTGTCATCTGATGAAGATCCTCAAAGGTTAGTGATTCATTTTATCTATATTTCTGCTTTTTGTGACTCCTCTCTTTGGCTGGAAAAATGGCTGTGTTTTTCTGTGACTTGGTGGTGACCTAACAATCGTTTGTGGAGCTTTCGCTGTAAAGCCTTTTTGAAATCAGACACTGTGGCTGGATTAACGAGAATGTTATCTTTAAAATGGTGCCTAATCCTTGCATGTTTGAGAAATTTGATTTATGAGATTTCTGTTTGAATTTGGCGCCCTGCAATTTCATTGGGTGTGTTCCCAGACAGGTTAAAGAGCAACCATAAAATAACAGTAGTGGGGGTACTGGTACAGAGTCAATGTGAGTGGGCACCGGTTAGTTGAGAGAATTATGTACATGTAGGTAGAGGTAAAATGACAACGCAAATAGTCCGGGTAACCACCAGCTGCTCAGGAGTCTTACGGCTTGGGGGTAGAAGCTGTTAAAAAGCCTCTTGGACCTAGACTTGGTACTCCGGTACCGCTTGCCGTGCAGTAGCAGAGAGAACAGTCTAAGACTAGGGTGGCTAGTCTTTGACAATTTTTTGGGCCTTCCTCTGACACTGCCTGGTATAGAGGTCCTGAATGGCAGGATACTTGACCCCAGTGATGTACTGGGCCGTACGCACTACCCTCTGTAGTGCCTTGCGGTCGGAGGCCAAGCAGTTGCCATACCAGGTGGTGATGCAACTCTCTCGATGGTTCAGCTGTGGAACTTTTTTTAGGATCTGAGGACCCATGCCAAATCTTTTCAGTCTCCTGAGGGGGAATAGGTGTTGTCGTGCCCTCTTCACGACTGTCTTGGTGTGTTTGGACCATAATTGTTTGTTGGTGATGTGGACACCAAAGAACTTGAAACTCTCGACCCGCTTCACTACAGCCCCATAGATGTTAAAGGGGGTCTGTTCGGCCTGCCTTTTCCTGACGTCCACGATCAGCTCCTTTGTCTTGATCACGTTGAGGGAGAGGTTGTTATCGTGGCACCACACAGCCAGGTATCTGACCTCCTCCCTATAGGCTGTCTCATCGTTGTTGGTGATCAGGCCTACAACTGTTGTGTCGTCAGCAAACTTAATGATGGTGTTGGAGTCGTGCTTGGCCATGCAGTCATGGGTGAACAGGGAGTACAGGAGGGGACTGAGCACGCACCCCTGAGGGGCCCCCATGTTGAGGATCAGCGTGGCAGATGTGTTGTTGCCTACCCTTACCATGTGATCCAGTTGCAGAGGTGTTTAGTCCCAGGCTCCTTAGATTAGTGATGAGCTTTGAGGGCAGGAGTGCCTTTACCTCACCCTCTGACAATCACGACCAAAGGCTTGAGTCTAGAGAGTAAAGGTTTGTCTGGAGGGCACTCCACAAGATAGATCCATCTCAACATCTCCAAAGTGGAGGGATCATAGGGTAATTACAAGGCATCTTTTTTCTCTTTAAATATTCATGGAATTTTGAATGATTTTCAGATTAGGGTGATTGGTGGGTTTTAAGTGTTTAAGACCAGAACGTAAGAGACTAATTATAATTTATTTATGAGAAAGGGGGAAATGTTTTTTGTTCTCTCATCTCCTTCCATTTACAGACATGGATTTCTATTGAGTCAGAAGCTCATCATCAGCAGAGCAACACTGCCACCTGCTAGACAAATATGGCACTGCCACTTCAAATCAGTGTAAAAACAAAAAGATTTTACTTTTGTTAATACGGGTGGATTTTATTCATACACAAAACATATTTTGCTGTAAGACTTGAAAAAGAATGTCACCGTGGGTGGGAGTGAGAGGATATCCAGCTCCAGGGATCTTGCTCTCAGCAGGGCCTCCAGCAGGCTCCCTGAAGACAACACCCACCCAAACGCCACCAGCAGCTCTCGGCTCCCAACTTCACTCCTGGGACGGAGCCCGGCAGTCGTCACAACAATCCAGCTGGCACCGTAACCACACTGCCAGAGTGCCTCTCTCACATGGCTGTCTGCAGAGACACAATCACAATGATTAATTGAAGACAAAGAGTGTGAAATGGACATAATAGCTACAATGGACACTATTCATTCAGCATACATACTCCTCCATAAATAATAATTACACTTACCCAAGTCTGAAAGTGTTGCGCAAGAACATTCCAGTAGCAGTGTTTTCAGAAGAACACTATGAAGGAGCTTCCAGAACTCCACCACCTGAAATACACATTCCAAGGTAAGCAACCACCTGATGACTAAAGGAGATAAACAAATATCCCTCCTGTCATATGATAGAGCTCTGGTCCAAGGACATGTGTCTATCAGCGCACTGAGTGCAGCCCCTTGATAGTGTGAAGAGCAAAGTACCTGCTCCACTTATGAGAGATGTGGACTCGAGTCACATGACTTGGACTCGAGTCTGACTCAAATATGATGACTTGCAACTCGACTTTAACACCAATGACTCGTGACTTGGACTTGAGCCTTATGACTCGACCTGACTTGATAAGCCCAAATATTAAAATTGATGTTATTAAAAAAAAAAAAATGTGCAGCTAATCAAATTGTGCCAGCTGAGAAAAAGTTGTGCGTGGCAGTCCAGAGGAACGTCGGCGGGTGAATTCAGGTGGAGCCCTTGGGAAGATGATACCCCAAATTATTATTTTCGGATATAAAGACGACGCTGTATCAACAAAAAATTGATTGCAACTTGCAAAAAGTGTGGGAAGAAATTAGACATTTGACAAAGAACGGTAAGTTGTGTATAGATGACAGCTATATATTTTATTACTTTACTGGTGTATCATGTAGGCTTCAAGTCCCTTGGTGTCCACAACAACAAACTAACATGGTCCAAGCACACCAAGACAGTCGTGAAGAGGACACATCACCAACAAACTAACATGGTTCAAGCACACCAAGACAGTCGTGAAGAGGGCACGACAAAACCGATTTCCCCTCAGGAGACTGAAAAGATTTGACATGGGTCCTCAGATCCTCAAAAGGTTCTACAGCTGCACCATCCTGACTGGTTGCATCACTGCCTGGTACGGCAACTGCTCGGCCTCCGGCCGTAAGGCACTACAGAGGGTAATGCGTACGGTCCAGTACACCACCGGGGCCAAGCTTCTTGCCATCCAGGACCTCTATAACAGGTGGTGTCAGAGGAAGGCCCTAAAAATTGTCAAAGACTCCAGCCACCCTAGTCATAGACTGTTCTCTCTGCAACCACACAGCAAGCGGTACTGGAGCGCCAAGTCTAGGTCCAAGAGGCTTCTAAACAGATTCTACCCCCAAGCCATAAGACTCCTGAACATATAATCAAATGGATACCCAGACTATTTGCATTGCCTGCCCCTTTTACCCTTTTACGCCGCAGCTACTCTCTGTTATTATCTATGCATAGTCACTTTTATAACTCTACCTACATGTACACCACCGGTCAAAAGTTTTAGAACACCTACTTATTCAAGGGTTTTTCTTTATTTTTAATATTTTCTACATTATAGAATAATCGTGAAGACTTCAAAACTATGAAGAAACACATGGAATCACGTAGTAACCAAAAAAAGTGTTAAACAAATCAAAAATATTTCATATTTGAGATTCTTCAATTAGCCACCCTTTGCCTTGATGACAGCTTTGCACACTCTTAGCATTCTCTCAACCAGCTTCATGAGGTAGTCACCTGGAATGCATTTCAATTAACAGTTATTTCCTTCTTAATGCGATTGAGCCAATCAGTTGTGTTGTGATAAGGTAAGGGGGGTATACAGAAGATAGCCCTATTTGGTAAAAGACCAAGTCCATATGATGGCAAGAACAGCTCAAATAAGCAAAGAGAAATTACAGTCCATCAGTACTTTAAGACATGAAGGTCAGTCAAAACGGAAAATTTAAAAAACTTAATGTTTCTTCAAGTGCAGTCGGAAAAACCATCAAGCGCTATGATGAAACTGGCTCTCATGAGGACCGCCACAGGAAAGGAAGAGACGGAGTTACCTCTGCTGCAGAGGATAAGATCATTAGAGTTACCAGCCTCAGAAATTGCAGCCCAAATAAATGCTTCACAGAGTTAAAGTAACACACATCTCAACATCAACTGTTCAGAGGAGACTGTGTGAATCAGGCCTTCATGGTCAAATTGCTGCAAAGAAACCACTACTAAAGGACACCAATACGAAGAAGAGACTTACTTGGGCCAAGAAACACAATCAATGGACATTAGACCGGTGGAAATTTGTCCTTTGTTCCTTTGAGTCCAAATTGGAGATTTTTGGTTCTAACCGCCGTGTCTTGTGGGTGAACAGATGATCTTCGCATGTGTATATCCCACCGTAAAGAGGAGGTTGTGTTTTGGTGTGGGGGTGTTAAGTTTACTATATAAATTTGACCATTTAAAAAAACAATCACACATAAAACTTGAAAAAGCCATACATGCACATGAATAAAATCATTGAGGATAACGCACAATAAAGTCTGGGACTTATTTCCATTGTGGTCCTCTTGAGACAAGATCGAACACAGTATGGCAGTGAAATAATAAAACAAAAACAGAGAAGAACATCTTTCTCGTCATTCCAGTTACATCATAGGGGTTATTCATATAGACACAGAAGACATCAAACATATTTTTACTTTATGTTTAAAGCTGTCCAGAGAGGACGTTGTTTTTATAGACAGAGGCAACTCATTCCACTCTGAGGCTCCAGTATACAGAAAGTACCTTTTCCAGCATTACTCCTGAACCTGTATAAGCACACATCAGCAACACCTGATCTGGTGCTGTGATTGTGTGCATCCCTAACACGAGGAAAGTAATCACTTAGATATCTGGGCGCAGGACTATAAATACTCCTGTAAACCAAACCTAGTCTAATCTGGGACACCCTAGCCTCAACAGGCAGCCAGTTTAGTTCCTGAAAGCAGCTCCAGTTTAGTTCCTGAAAGCAGAGTCCTCCTCCCGTGGACTCACCTTCAATACTACCCTGATCAGCTAATTCTGGGCTATCTGGAGCTTCCCCTTCATAAATTTAGATAAGCCCCCAAACCAGGAAGTACTAGCATAGTCAAAATGGCACTGAATGAGGGCAGTAGCTAGCACTTTCATGGAGTCCTTATCAAGCAGCTTGGACTTTCTAGCCAAAAACTTAGTCCTGGCATTAACCTTCCCTAGCACCTTATTGGCCATGCTCACACCTCCCAAGCTTGCTGGTGTCACTGTCTGTGATTTATTTAGAAGTCAAGGCACACATTCTGCAGCGATTCACCATCCCATCTGGTTTGGGCTTAGTGTGACTGTCATTTGTTTTTAAACAGGACAATGACCCAACATACATCAAGGCTGTGTAAGGGCTATTTGACCAAGAACGAGAGTGATGGAGTGCTGCATCAGATGACCTGGCCTCCACAATCCCCCAATTTCAACCAAATTGAGATGGTTTGGGATCGGTCGGACTGCAGAGTGAAGGAAAAGCAGCCAACAAGTGCTGAACATATGTGGGAACTCCTTCAAGACCGTTGGAAAAACATTTCAGGTGAAGCTGGTTGAGAAAATGCCAAGAGTGTGCTAAGCGGTCTTCTAGGCAAAGGGTGGCTACTTGAAGAATTTTGATTTGTTTAACACCTTTTTGGTTACTACATGATTGATTCCATGTGTTATTCCATAGTTTTGATGTCTTCACTATTATTATACAATGTAGAGAGTAGTAAAAATAAAGAAACATCTTTGAATGAGTAGGTGTTCTAAACCTTTTGACCGGTAGTGTACATATTACCTCAAATGCCTCGACTAACCAGTGCCCCGGCACATTGACTCCGTACCGGTACCCCATGTATATAGTCTCCACATTGACTCCGTACCGGTACCCCATGTATATAGTCTCACTATTGTTATTTTACTGCTGCTCTTTAACTACTTGTTACTTTTATTTCTTATACTTATCCGTATTTTTAAACTGCATTGTTGGTTAGGGGCTTATAAGTAAGCATTTCACTGTTAGGTCTACACCTGTTGTATGTGACAAATACAATTTGATTTGACAAAAGTGGTCCAGCACTAGCAACATCTGTACTTCGACGAGCTTCAAATGTATGCTGAATCCAGTCACTATACAGCTCAACAACTCACCACATCCTCTCCTTTGTTAAACTTAGCCCGTCTGAACGTTTCTGCACTTGGTACACACTCCAAACCTAGTGAATATAGAAGTTTACAAAGTGATTCAATCACTTCTTTCGCTTTGACACTCTTTTCACGTTGCATTTTCAACTTTGTGGACAAATCGATTCTTCAACTTGCCCGGTGACGCTAAAAACTTCCGGGTAGTACATTCGTCATAGGTTCACTTCCGTATTTGGGTACATCGACACGTCTGATTGGGTAGTAAATGTAATGGAATTGTACGACGTGTTTGTAAATTCACTCTGGAGTGCCAGAGTGCACTCGTAATATTCATGGCTTTGTTAGATTGTCAGTTTATAAATTCAGAGCATTTCGCTCTTGGAGTGTTCAGAGCGCACACTGGACGCTCTGGCCGAGGAGAATGGTTGATCCGAGCGTACTGACCTCAGAACGGCATTAAAGCGTTTATAGACGCCGGTCATATTCAACGAGTTTTGAGCGTTTGTAAATTCATCAGTTATCTTGTGCTCTGGCACACTCAGAAGAGAGTGCTCTGAAATTGGACTAGATAGCCAGAGTGAATGGAATGTATGATTGTACCCCTAATCAAAGCCGATAAACTACACTAAACAAAATATAAATGCAACATGTAAAGTGTTGGTACCCTGCTCAAATATTTTACATGCACAAAAGGCATATTTCTCTCAAATGTTGTGTGCACATTTGTTTACTTCCCTGTTAGTGAGCACTTCTCATTTGCCAAGAGAATCCATCCGCACATAAAGAAGCTGATTAAATAGCATGATCATTACACAGGTGCACCTTGTGCTGGGGACAAAAGGCCACAAAATGTGCAGTTTTGTCACACAACACAATGCCACAATCTCTCAAGTTGAGGGTACGTGCAATTGACATGCTGAATGCAGGAATGTCCACCAGAGTTATTGCAAGATAATTTAATGTTCTGAAACAAAGCTGAACATGTTACAGTTCTTACATGGCCTGCATACTCACCAGACATGTCCCCCATTGAGCATGCTTAGGATGCTCTGGATTGACGTGTATGACAGCGTGTTCCAGTTCCCGCCAAAATATCCAGCAAATTCGCACAGGCATTGTTGTTGTTGCCAACTCCTCAGTAAGGAAAGTATCTATTGGCTGTCCTAAAAGTCGCTAAATGACGTCATCATTTGCATAATTGGCCATGGTCATGTAATTGGGATGGATGCTGAAGGAGAGAGTACTAACTTTGTGGGAGACAAAAAAAGTGAGTAAAAAACACCTTAAATATGTTTAGAACGACAAATGAACTTTCTTCTGTCAATTTTTTTTTTTTTTTAAATGTCACAATTCCAACGCTCCTCCTTTATCCAGGCAAGGGGAAGGCAAGTGTCCCAAAAGAGACACTCTGGCAGAGCTAGATTTCATAGATGTGATATAACGGGGCTGAGTCACTGGCTTACTGGGGCTCTCTCATGCCGTCCCTGGGGGGGTGCGTCACCTGGGTGGGTTGATTCATGGCGTGGGTTGTGCCGTGGCGGAGATCTTGTGGGCTATACTCGGCCTTGTCTCAGGATGGTAAGTTGGTGGTTGAAGATATCCCTCTAGTGGTGTGGGGGCTGTGCTTTGGCAAAGTGGGTGGGGTTATATCCTTCCTGTTTGGCCCTGTCCGGGGGTGTCCTCGGATGGGGCCACAGTGTCTCCCTGACCCCTCCTGTCTCAGCCTCCAGTATTTATGCTGCATTGTTTATGTCGGGGGGCTGGGGTCAGTTTGTTATATCTGGAGTACTTCTCCTGTCCTATTCGGTGTCCTGTGTGATGATGCTCTCTCGGAGGACCTGAGAGGACCATGTCCCAGGACTACCTGACATGATGACTCCTTGCTGTCCCCAGTCCACCTGGCCATGCTGCTGCTCCAGTTTCAACTGTTCTGCCTTACTATTATTCAACCATGCTGGTCATTTATGAACATTTGAACATCTTGGACAACGTTCTTTTATAATCTCCACCCGGCACAGCCAGAAGAGGACTGGCCACCCCACATATGCTCTCTCTAATTCTCTCTTTCTCTCTCTCTCTCGGAGGACCTGAGCCCTAGGACCGTTCCCCAGTCCACCTTTTTTCCAGTTTCAAAATTCGACCATGCTGGTGAACATTTGAACATCTTGGTCAACTCTACCCGGCACAGCCTCCTTTAGCCTGGTTCCTCTCAGGTTTCTTCCTAGGTTTTGGCCTTTCTAGGGAGTTTTTCCTAGCCAGTGCTTTTACACCTGCATTGTTTGCTGTTTGGGGTTTTAGGCTGGGTTTCTGTACAGCACTTTGAGATACACTCTGGCAGAGGGCTATAAATAAATTTGATTTGATTTGATATGAACACTGCAATAACAAGAGTAGACTTACTTATTGTTTATACCTGAATAGATTACGCCATTGTCTTGTCAAATAATAGTGTATTTACATATGTATAATGCCCTCATGAAAGAACCCCATAGAACACCACAAAACATGACCTCAATAGTTTTTAATGCAACATACCAAATTTCAACATTTAAAATGCCATTTAAAAAAATCATAAACATCTCGGTATTTATTTTATACAAAACATGCCTAATAATATACAAACTTAAGAAGAAAAAAAAAGTGCTATTAGCTAAGACTAGAGCTAAATATATATATTTAGTTCTTCCATCTTTTTAAAATACAGTATTCATCCATGCACAGAAAACACTTCAAATTCACCCCGTTTTGTGTGCAACCTCATATTCCTCCTTCAAGGCTGCATACAGGTCCGAAACTAACATCCTTTATGCATGCAAGCCGAGTGCAAGGTCCTTTATGCATGCAAGCCGAGTGCGAGGTCCTTTATGCATGCAAGCCGAGTGGGAGGTCCTTTATGCATGCAAGCCGAGTGCGAGGTCCTTTATGCATGCAAGCCGAGTGCGAGGTCCTTTATGCATGCAAGCCGAGTGCGAGGTCCTTTATGCATGCAAGCCGAGTGCGAGGTCCTTTATGCATGCAAGCCGAGTGCGAGGTCCTTGATGCATGCAAGCCGAGTGCAAGGTCCTTGATGCATGCAAGCCGAGTGCGAGGTCCTTGATGCATGCAAGCCGAGTGGGATGTCCTTTATGCATGCAAGCCGAGTGGGATGTCCTTTATGCATGCAAGCCGAGTGCGAGGTCCTTTATGCATGCAAGCCGAGTGCGAGGTCCTTGATGCATGCAAGCCGAGTGCGAGGTCCTTGATGCATGCAAGCCGAGTGCGAGGTCCTTGATGCATGCAAGCCGAGTGTGAGGTCCTTGATGCATGCAAGCCGAGTGTGAGGTCCTTGATGCATGCAAGCCGAGTGCGAGGTCCTTTATGCATTCAAGCCGAGTGTGAGGTCCTTTATGCATTCAAGCCGAGTGCGAGTCAGGAATCGTGAGACAATAAGACCATCAGCACCCATACAAAAATGTAAATGTGCTTTTTGGAGCAGGGTATCAACATGCACATAGCCCGCCTTGGTTGGTTGCTTAAAAATAAATACAAAATGTTTTGCTCACGAATGGGAATGTAACCTTGTCCCCAGGCTATAGAGAGCCGGCTGATAGACAAGACCAATGGGCATGTACCTTTTAGAATGTTTGTGTAGTTACCTCAGAGGAGGCTGTTTCATAAGTGCAACAGTGACATACAGTGGGGCAAAAAGTATTTAGTCAGCCACCAATTGTGCAAGTTCTCCCACTTAAAAAGATGAGAGAGGCCTGTAATGTTCATCATAGGTACACTTAAACTATGACAGACAAAATTAGAAGAAGAAAAAAACAGAAAATCACATTGTAGGATTTTTAATGAATTTATTTGCAAATTATGGTGGAAAATACATATTTGGTCACCTACAAACAAGCAAGATTTCTGGCTCTCACAGACTTGTAACTTCTTCTTTAAGAGGCTCCTCTGTCCTCCACTCGTTACCTGTATTAATGGCACCTGTTTGAACTTGTTATCAGTATAAAAGACACCTGTCCACAACCTCAAAACAGTCACACTCCAAACTCCACTATGGCCAAGACCAAAGAGCTGTCAATGGACACCAGAAACAAAATTGTAGACCTGCACCAGGCTGGGAAGACTGAATCTGCAATAGGTAAGCAGCTTGGTTTGAAGAAATCAACTGTGGGAGCAATTATTAGGAAATGGAAGACATACAAGACCACTGATAATCTCCCTCGATCTGGGGCTCCACGCAAGATCTTACCCTCTGGGGTCAAAATGATCACAAGAACGGTGAGCAAAAATCCCAGAACCACACGGGGGCACCTAGTGAATGACCTGCAGAGAGCTGGGACCAAAGTAACAAAGCCTACCATCAGTAACACACTACGCCGCCAGGGACTCATATCCTGCAGTGCCAGACGTGTCCCCCTGCTTAAG
This sequence comes from Oncorhynchus nerka, assembly GCF_034236695.1. NCBI lineage: Eukaryota > Metazoa > Chordata > Actinopteri > Salmoniformes > Salmonidae > Oncorhynchus > Oncorhynchus nerka. Next base: position 76,766,338 of record NC_088407.1, on the reverse strand, counting down.
CCAGTACATGTCCAGGCCCATCTGAAGTTCGCTAGAGAGCATTTGGATGATCCAGAAGAAGATTGGGAGAATGTCATATGGTCAGATGAAACCAAAATAGAACTTTTTGGTAAAAACTCAACTCGTCGTGTTTGGAGGACAAAGAATGCTGAGTTGCATCCAAAGAACACCATACCTACTGTGAAGCATGGGGGTGGAAACATCATGCTTTGGGGCTGTTTTTCTGCAAAGGGACCAGGACGACTGATCCGTGTAAAGGAAAGAATGAATGGGGCCATGTATCGTGAGATTTTGAGTGAAAACCTCCTTCCATCAGCAAGGGCATTGAAGATGAAACGTGGCTGGGTCTTTCAGCATGACAATGATCCCAAACACACCGCCCAGGCAACGGAGTGGCTTCGTAAGAAGCATTTCAAGGTCCTGGAGTGGCCTAGCCAGTCTCCAGATCTCAACCCCATAGAAAATCTTTGGAGGGAGTTGAAAGTCCGTGTTGCCCAGCAACAGCCCCAAAACATCACTGCTCTAGAGGAGATCTGCATGGAGGAATGGGCCAAAATACCAGCAACAGTGTGTGAAAACCTCGTGAAGACTTACAGAAAACATTTGACCTCTGTCATTGCCAACAAAGGGTATAACAAAGTATTGAGATAAACTTTTGTTATTGACCAAATATGTATTTTCCACCATAATTTGCAAATAAATTCATAAAAAAATCCTACAATGTGATTTTCTGGATTTTTTTTCTCATTTTGTCTGTCATAGTTGAAGTGTACCTATGATGAAAATTACAGGCCTCTCTCATATTTTGAAGTGGGAGAACTTGCACAATTGATGGTTGACTAAATACTTTTTTGCCCCACTGTACATACATCAAACATTAACTGTATTACCTCTTTCGTATTACTTTTTATTTCATGAAATCCATGGAGCTGTAAAAGTTTCATTAATGTGCTTCTATGAGAGGTCATCTCCCAACCAGTGGAATGAGCTTATTCAACATCTAAAAAGAGATCAAATAGGATAATAGGATATTGCCTGGTGGATTGATTCTCAATGATGCTGGTATAGAAACCATTTCAATAAAAATATTTTAAAAACAACAATCTGTAAACTGTAAGAGATTAAATAGAATGTGTTAACTGTCTCCCTCGTCATCATCATCCGCCTTGATCACTGGGTTCCCTAAAGAGGAGAGATGGAGACCGAAGCTGTAAGGATTGTTGACACATCAATAGCAAAAACTACTGAAATAAGCAATGTGAAATGACAGCAGGCTGTTCTATACGGAGACACACTATTTAAAGATAGGCTCAAAATAGTGTACTTTGGATCAGCCCGATAGTAAGTAAGTAGCTTAGGATGACATCAATACAGTCCTAGGAATATAGCATCCTATTAGAGAAAACAAATAGAAGGTGGACAGTCTTACCATCTAGTTTCTTCAGCTTGGGCAGCCTCTTGGTGGCCTCTTCTAGCCAGTTCCCCTCAGCGGAGTACTTCTCCTCCAGGGGGTTTCCAACAAACACCATGTCCACTAAGGATGGAAGGTCAGCTAGCTTCACAAACTCAGCTGTAATGGAAAACCACAGTTCTAATGGCGACCATCAAACATGTTATCAGAATTGACTTTATTCATGAGGCAGGCATGATGATGAGGATATTACCATTGTAATTACCACTCTAAGGTGGGACATTTTTTCCACCGTCCACAACACAGACACAGAAGTGACTGTGTATGCAGCGAAATGCTTATCTTTCTAGTTCGTATTGATCAATTCAGTAAATAACACACACACAATAATAAAAAATGTAAAACAATCACATTTAGTACCACAGGAGATATATAAATAGTACAGTTGAAGTCAGAAGTTTACACAATTCCTGTCATTTAATCAGAGTAAAAAGTCCCTGTCTTAGGTTAGTTAGGATCACCACTTTATTTTAAGAATGTGAAATGTCAGAATAATAGTAGAGAGAATGATTTATTTCAGCTTTTATTTCTTTCATCATATTCCCAGTGGGTCAGAAGTTTACATACACTCAGTTAGTATTTGGTCGCATTTGAAGATCTTCATCTGGTTGCAATCACAAGGGTCCCAGCTACATAACAAATGGTCCTTTTGTTCGATGAAGTCCTTTTTTATATATTAAAAAAAGTATGTTTCAATGGCGCGCTTGACTCAGTAATCCACCGGTTTCCCTCGTTCAAAATGCATACAAAATGAATCCCGTAAGTTACCAATAAACTTCTTCTGAACAAGTCAAACAACAACATTCCTAATCAATCCTCAGGTACCCTTTTATATAAATAAACGATCAAATTTAAGACGGAGAATACCAGAGACCATTACCGGAGACAAATATCGAAGAATGCGCACTCACCGGAACGCGCTATAAACACTACAGACAAAATGGGAGCCATTTAGAAAAACTACAAATAAAACAAGCCTGAAACTCTTTCTAAAGACTGTTGACATCTAGTGGAAGCCCTAGGAACTGCAATCTGGGAGGACTTCCTTTTATATTCCCCATTCCCAGCCATTGTAATCAGAGGTGAGCTGAAAAAAAAGAAATCTGGATGGATTGTTCTTGGGTTTTTGCCTGCCATATCAGTTCTGTTATACTCACAGACATTTTAACAGTTTTGGAAACATTAGAGTGTTTTCTATCCAATACTACCAATTACATGCATATCCTAGCTTCTGGGCCTGAGTAACAGGCAGTTAACTTTGGGCACTTCATTCATCCAAATTTCCGAATACTGCCCCCTAGCCCGAAGAAGTTTTAAAGGCACAGTCAACTAAGTGTATGTAAACTTATGACCCACTGGAATTGTGATACAGTGAATTATAAGTTAAATAATCTGATAGTAAACAATTGTTGGAAAAATTACTTGTGTCATGCACGAAGTAGATGTTCTAACCGACTTGCCAAAACTATAGTTTGTTACCAAGAAATTTGTGGAGTGGTTTAAAAATGTGTTTTAATGACTCCAACCTAAGTGTATGTAAACTTCCGACTTCAACTGTATGTAAACATTATTCAAGTGACCAGTGTTCCATGACTATGTACATAGGGCAACATGGCACACTCTTGGCCCATGGAAATGAAACCATTGCCTACCCCACTCCTTGACCAGGTTGTTAGACATGTAGAGGACCTTGAGCTTCTTCATAACATGAATTCCTTTTAGCTTCTCTATCAGGTTGTAGGAAATCCACAGTTCCTCTAGCGTGTCACCAACAGCCTCCTGCAGACAGTACAAGGTGATTTAATTTCCTAACCCTATGCAAGAACATTATTGGGCTAAGATTACAACATAGCAACAAGTAATATAGTAGATCACAAAAATGCCATAATCACCAGTCCGTTTAGATTTTTGATGTTGTTCCGCCCTAGTGATAATATCCGTAGGTTTTCTGTGAGATAAGAGAGAAAAGGCACCACGTCTCAGCTTTTTAAATGATTACACATTTTACACCTTCTCTCCGTTTACATTAAAAGGCCCTAGGTTGAAGTGTTGTTTCCATGAAGACACATCAGTGTGACGCATACTCACTGAGGCCATTCAAGTTGGCAATTTTCTCAATGCAGTTTGTAGACAGGGACAATTTCCTGTTCAGAAGAACACAGTGACAGGAAGTGGAGAATCAACACAGTGATAGGAAGTGGAGAATCAGATTTATAGAAGAAAAGGACAGCAGCATAACATTCTTATGTGTGTGTGACCACCCATCTATTGAAATAGGTTTCAGACCAAAGCTGGATAAAGTTTCACAGATGAGAATCAGATTTATGAATGAATAGAGCCCCAGATATTCATATATTGAATTACCATCCTTGTACTATGAAATTAGGTCTCAGAATTAAGAGGAATAAGGTTTCACTCACTCGCAGTTGATGAGGGTGGAGAGAGAAGCATCCATCTTCTCAATAGGAGGAATCTGACCATACAGCTTGACTGCTTTCGCCTCCCCCACCTTCTCTCCTGCCTTCTCCTCCTGTTGAAATCACACAAGGTCGCCAACTGTTCTCCTTTTTTATGTAGGAGAGAACTAGACTGGTCCAAAATCTGTTTGTGCTGTAATGCCAAATCCTATTGGCAATTGCCATGAGAGTTAACAAAACAGCACAAACAGAACTTATCTGGGACCAGGCTAAGAGAGAGCTCTGATGCACTTACCCATTTCACAAGGGCTTCTTTTATGGTTGTTGGTTTTGCCTGTGAAACAATAATACAAACTTCTAGTTCAACTGATAAAATCTGTCAGTAGTCATGCAAATCCATCAGCTAATCGTGCAGCTATGACCGGCCTTTGCATTAGATACGTTTACAACAGCGTTATGCCTAGCTTATTTTAATGTCATACATGCTACCACTGACAAACAGCTGTCAGTTATAGAAGTGAATCATGCACAAATCAATCATTCAGATCCTAGCAAAGCTAACGTAAACAGAACATAGCACCCTAACATTAGTTGAGTGTCTTTAGCTAACGTTAATAGCTCACGTTAGGTAGCAAGCCAGCTAACGTTAGCAGTAGCTGGACACACACGAGTTGATCTTCATACTGTCAAGCTGTCAAACTGATGCAATATATTAACGTTATGTTACATTCACAAGATCACCGCTGGAGAATGATTGCTATTTCCTAGCAGACAGGTTACGGGAGAGACTACATGGACACAGCTAACGCTTAAACGTAAAAACCTACCACTGACCCTAACCCACATTTTTTTAGAAATGATGAATCGAAATATCGGTTTGGGCGTCAGGTGTGTCCTTTCAGCCCTTTCCCAGGTTAACATTAACTAACGTCGTTCAGCTAGCTAAAGTTAACGCCTTAGGTGGGGCTGAGACTCGTTGCTGCGTCGTTCGTGTTTATGGCAGTAGCTAGCAAACATTTAATAGTACTATAGCTACAATGTCAACATTGTGTTTTTGTTTTTTTGAATGCAAAATAATCTTTCAAGATAGCAAGTTACTGATAAACGACATTCACAAAATATTTTATGAGCCAAACAACTCACCATGTTGTCTTCTCCGGTTGCTATGACACAGACAGAAGCTTCACAAGTCACGACGCATGTGCAGGAGCTCGAGCAAACATCTTTCCCACGCCCGCTACCAAAACCCTCCTCCTCATCTTCTTTTTCTTCTTCTTCTTATTTTTCCTCCTTCTTCTTCTTTGGTATTATGGCGGTCAACAAACAAATGTTATAAGTGCATGCCGCCACCGACTGTATTGGCTGTGTATCATCCTACTGTTATGTTAAATCTTTACACTGTGAAAAAATTGTCCTACCAACTAATACTGCACCCACTAAAACCTCACCACTATTCCACAGAGATCGGGCTGCCTACTGAGAATTCGTAGGCGATCGGGAAAAAAACACTGCCTTCCATTCTACTAGCTAACATGCAATCATTGGAAAATAAAATTGAAGACGTACGAGTTAGATTACCAACGGGACATTAAAAACTGTAATATCTTATGCTTCATCATATGTTCATCATATATGCATAGTCACTTTAACCATACCTACATGTACATACTATCTCAAAAAGCCTGACTAACCGGTGTCTGTATATAGCCTTGCTACTGTTATTTTCATAGTCTTTTTACTGTTGTTTTATTTCTTTACTAACCTACACACACATACCTTTTTGCGCACTATTGGTTAGAGCCTGTAAGTAAGCATTTCACTATAAGGTCTACGGCGCACGTGACAAATACATTTTGATTTGATTTGATTCACAGAGTCGTGGCTGAACGACGACATTATTAACATACAGCTGGCTGGTTATATGCTGTATCGGCAGGATAGAACAGCGGTGTCTGATAAGACAAGGGGGCAGACTATTTATATTTGTAAACAACAGCAGGTGCATGATATCTAAGGAAGTCTCAAGGTGTTTCTCGCCTGAGGTAGAGTATCTCATGATAAGCTGTAGAACACACTATCTACCTAGAGAGTTTTCATCTGTATTTTTCGTAGCTGTCTACATACCACCACAGACTGATGCTGGCACTAAGACCTCACTCAATGAACTGTATTCCGCAATTTAAATGTTTGCATTTTTTAAATGTCACCTTTATTTAACCAGGTAGGCCACAAATGCAACCTGGCCAAGATAAAGCAAAGCAGTGCGACAAAAACAACAACAAAGAGTTACACATGGGATAAACAAACGTACAGTCAATAACACAATAGAAAAATCTGTATACAGTGTGTACAAATGAAGTAAGGAGGTAAGTGGCAAAGTAATTACAATTTAGCAATTAACACTGGAGTCATAGATGTGCAGATGAGGATGTGCAAGTAGAAATACTGGTGTGCAATAAGCAAACAGGAAAACGTTCATCCAGAGGCGGCGCTCCTAGTGGCCGAGGACTTTAATGCAGGGAAACTTAAATCCATTTTACCAAATTTCTATCAGCATTTTAAATATGCAACCAGAGAGAGAAAAACTCCAGACCACATTTACTCCACACACAGATACGCTTACAAAGCTCTCCCTCGCCCTCCATTAGGAAAATCAAACCATAATTATATCCTCCTGATTCCTGCTTACAAGCTAATATTAAAGCAGGAAGCACCAGTGACTCGGTCATTAAGAAAGTGGTCAGAAGAAGCAGATGCTAAGCAACAGGACTGTTTTGCTGGCACAGACTGGAATATGTTCTGGGATTCTTCCAATGGCATTGAGGAGTACACCAAATCTGTCATTGGCTTCATCAATAATTGCATCGACGATGTCATCCCCACAGCGACCGTACATACATACCCCAACCAGAAGCCATGGATTACAGGCAACATCCACACCGAGCTAAAGGCTAGAGCTGCCGCTTTCAAGGAGCTGCAGCTCAAACAGGAAAAGTGTCAATACAGGACTAAGATTGATGCATATTATGCATATTATCTATGCATAGTCACTTTAATAACTCTACCTACATGTACATATTACCACAACTAACCAGTGCCCCCGCACATTGACTCTCTACCCCCTGTATATAGTCTCCCTATTGTTATTTTACTGCTTCTCTTTAACTACTTGTTCCTTTTATTTCTAATTCTTATTCATATTTTTTAAACTGCATTGTTGGTAATGGGCTTCTAGGTAAGCATTCCACTGTAAGGTCTACACATGTTGTATTCGGCACATGTGACTAATACAATTTGATTTGATCTGATCTGATCCTACTGTAGGCCAACAGACAAGGTATTCTCAGTCTCACCATTGCCATCGGGTCTACATCTCAACAAACAATATTATTTTGTTTGTAGCGTAGGTAAGTACACCTCAAACTAAGGTGTTAGGGGAATACTTAGGGAATACTCAGGAGACGAATATCTGATCTTGACAGTGCCATTCTTATGTTTTCACATTATCTCACTTCCTTCCGGTGTCTTACCACACACCTCCCCAAAAATATACATTTGTGTAAGGACTGATGCCGGAGATGAGAAGCAGGTACTGGGAGTCAACATTTAATAAGGAACAGGCATGAAACAAGACAGGCACAGCGTTCGACAAACAATGCTGAAGCGGGGAACAGAGCAGGGGAACAGACAGATATAGGGGAGGTAATGACAGAGGTGATTGAGTCCAGGTGAGCCCAATAATCGCTGATGCGCGTGACGGGGGAAGGTCGGTGTGTGTAATGATGTTTGCAGGAGTGTGTAATGCTGGGGAACCTGGCGCCCTCGAGCGCTAGGGGGGAAGAGCGGGAGCAGGCATGACACATTTGTATCCCATTCTGTTCAGGAGGATATTAGTGGATTCATATGTAACAATGTTGTATTTATTTTGATGGTTTGTTTACTTACTAAACCGGGATAAGCTTTTATATCTTTCATTTTGAACATCAACATTTAAACTGTGAAAATGCATTTTGTCAATACATTGGCCATTCACTTAAAACATTATTATTATTATTTTTTACATTTCATGCACTATGACAACTTGCAGGAAAAGTTTGAAACCCTGGCCTCTCAACAATGCCTGTATTACAACGTTATTACCACTGGATGGAACTAGCACAACAGTGTTGGTTTATGAAAACAAGACCACTTTCTGTGGCTATGCTATCTAGTGTATACTAGAGTAACAGGCCTATAGGTTATTTGGCTAGCTTCTTCCAGGTGTACATTTGCCAAACAGTCAAGGTTGTTTTACAAAAACTGCATTATTGGCAAGCATAGAACATTGAGTGTTTCTAATTTACCAGGGTTTATGACTATATGGCTGTGGTTCAGGGCCCATATTAAAAAAGTGTCTCAGAGTAGTAGTGTCTGGTCTAAGATTGGATCCTCCCTATTCATGTAGTCTTATTCATTATGATTTAAAAGGCTAAACTGATCCTATACCAATACTCCTAGTAATCTGGTGTACTTTATGAATACAGGCACAGTGTGCTGCTGTTAGAAATGTTATCTTAGGGTAGGTATTAGGGAAATGAGTCTGTCCAAATGATTTGCATATCATAAAGGGACTATAACATAATGGTTGTTTGGACAGTGTCAGCTTAATGTCAGGGAAACATTCGTTAGCCAATAAAGTGTCTGTTTCCTGGACAGTATGCTAAACAGATGCCATGATATGATATACACCCACCTGCCACCGACTCTTTCTAAGTCTGGGATAAAATCCACTTATAGCTTGTGAAATAACCTAGTCCTAGTCCTACTCCTGTATACCTGACCACACTTAGATTTTTTTTCTTTCAAAAAGGGGACCCTAAAAGGGTTCATCGGCTGCAGGTAGAACACTTTTGGTTCCAAGTAGAACAGTTTTGGGTTCCATGTAGAACCCTTTCCACAGAAATGGAATTTTATGATTGCACACTATCTTCAGATTTTTCAGAGCCTCACAAATAAATATAATTAAGACACCTGCTTGTTGAGCTGTTCAATTTGAGCTGTTCAATTTCAACGTATATTCTGGTAATACCAAATAGCCTCATATAAAAAGGGTGTAACACAATAAAGTTCAAAAGGTTCCGATTTTTTAAATGACGACGCATCATTGTCGCCTAGTCCAGAAGACTGGATGGAGTGTGAGCAGATCGAACCGGTCATTGAATTGACGCAAGCATGCGCAATGGGGCTCTGTGGCAATTCGAGTCTCCTCATTAGAAGCCAAGCATAGCGGAGTGACTACTCGTCAGGCGCGCAGCAGTCCTGCTCCTACCCAGTTCCTGTTTCCGCCTTCTGTCTTCAGACAGTTTACAACTCAAAGCATCATGTTCAGGCAGAATATAGACCTTGAAGAAATGCAAGCTCAATGAGATAAATCCAGGTAAGCCAATTTCTTATACATTGTGTTGCAGACAATAGGAATTGGTGTCTGCGCCGTCTCCCTTCTCCCTCCATCCTGGCCTGTTGCTATTTGCGTGCTTCGACCGCAGCCGAGAGGTAACAAAATAGCGGACACGGATTTACACTAACGAGTTGTCGGACAAGGTTCGGATAGAATTCGCATCTTCCTTATGAAAGTCATTCATGCACAGGAAGTTTTCGGAGAGGAATTCGTTCAGTTTTGCTACATTGTGCATATAATGGTTATGTTCATTAACATTTGATTAGGTATGAGAAATACAATTCAATCACCATCCAGGGACAATGAACTGCGACGTTTCTCCATCTTACGTCTTTAAATGAATAATGCTGTATTGACATAAGACGCTCACATTGACCAAGAATGACAAGTGTATTGTGACGCTTTCTTATAAACAAACGAAATGCTTATGTTTTGTGTGGCTATATTGGACCGTTATTTTGTGAAGTCAGCCTGCATCGGCCGCTGCCTCCTTGTCCGTCTTGCTGGGTCGAATCAAAGCAGATCGTGAGCAACCCCGCTATTTTTTAGACATTGTTTGAAACCGATGAAAAGTAGCCTAACCTACTTCTTTTGGGGAAACGCATTCAGTTGTGTTTGTGCTGTTGACCCACCATAGACTAGAGTTGAGTAAAACGCATATAATGTTGATGTTGCTATTTGTTATTAGTAGGTCATAAATCAGAACGTTAACTGATACACAAACACACACATGCTCGCACGTACACGCACGCACACAAACACACACACAAACACATTCTGTTCTTAGTGTTTTTGTTGTCATAGCTGGTGGCTGAGAATCTTTCTCCCATACTGTGTTCATTGTTTACAGTTTGTTTTGGACCAAACTCGGTAATCATGCTATGCTCTACTACATGATTATTTCATTTCACATGGTTTCATTCCCTGACCGCTGTGTTATTACCACATACCACAGTAGGACGGACTTGTAGTAAAATAGATAGATACGCCTATAGGTCTATTTGCATGTGCACATCTAACAGACTTAACCTTTGAACTCAATGAAACCCCTGTGGTCAGTTATGATCAACTGGCTCACAGCTGGTGGATCTGAAATAGGATATCTTGAGATGTAAACATGCAATTAGGGACTGGAGCCCGGCCAACTTGCCTGGTCCATCTGTGGGATAGTAGCCATCGAATGACTTCTCAATCCGGACACATTACTGTGTGAGTGGTATGCCCATAATAAAGTAGTATTAGGCCTTTAACGTAGGCTAGTATTAGGCCTTTATTGTAGGCTAGTATTAGGCCTTTATTGTAGGCTAGTACTAGGCCTTTAATAGTACTAGATAGTACTAGATAGTACTAGGCCTTTAATATAGGCTGGTATTAGGCCTTTATTGTAGGCTAGTACTAGGCATTTAATATAGGATAGTACCAGGCATTTAATGTAGCCTTGTATTAGGCCTTTAATATAGGCTAGTATTAGGCCTTTAATATAGGCTAGTATTAGGCCTTTAATGTAGCCTAGTATTAGGCCTTTATTATAGGCTAGTACTAGGCCTTTATTATAGGCTAGTATTAGGCCTTTATTATAGGCTAGTGTAATGCATTTAATGCTAGAATTCTGACCATTTCATATCTTTGATGTGCTTCAGAATTGAGAAATGATAGCATTTCACAGCTTAATTTGTCTCAGAGAATTGAGGTGATATTCTGCTAAATCAAATGTCCCGCTTTGCCAAGCGTACCACAATAATGATCTATGTAATGTGAATGTCTCGTTCTGTCCTCTGTTTGGGGTGATTGCACAACGTTTCATTATATTAACAAGGCCTTTGTATGCACAATTGCCAATTCATAAATCTTTAATTTCCTGTAACTATTCACTCTACCCCGTTACAGACTATATTAATTAAGTGAACCACAATGATGACAGAGGCTACACCCCATTCTGATTCAGATTTTTTTCACATTTGAGTTTTTTTCAATCATCTGACAGATTCAAGTCACAGGAAAGAGAGAGGGTGTGAATGGTTGAGAGACAACAGTGTGGTCATTTTACCTTATTTGAATTCTTCCCAGTATGTATAGTGGATATCCTGGACACTATAGTAATGGTTACACTTGAAAGCACCTGGCCTACCACATGACCAGTTTAATTTGTCTCATAGGCAATAGAAGACTGAATAAGACCCTGCTTGTCATGCTCGTTTTATACAAATCATATTTCACATGTATTACATGGTTCAAAACTGACCCAGGTTGTCCTTGTTGAAAATGCTTGATTGTGAAGGGAGTGACCAACAGCAACTTAGACCTTGGACTGGCTGTCAAGTATGGCTAACAGTAACAACACACTTGATGTACGTGATCTGCTGCTACCCAACGCATGCAGGAAGTTAATATTGTGCTTTGTTGAAGTAGCAACTGCCCATTGTGACCATACTAGAAAAGCTTTTATGTTATTGAGATTTGGGATCATTTCCTTTCAAACTCTACACTTGATCATGCCCTCTAAATGAAAAGCCATTTCCACTTGCCTGCATTTGTATAGTGACTGCATGTTACTGCAAATTACTAAAATGTATATAGGGGTAGGCTATATGATAGATAGATAGATAGATAGATAGATAGATAGATAGATAGATAGATAGATAGATAGATAGATAGATAGATAGATAGATAGATAGATAGATAGATAGATAGATAGAATGTACACTGTGAATTTTAAAAAGTCATTTTTCAAAATGTGTTTTTAACTAATACAAACATCACCATGTGAAGATATTTGTAAATGTGTTCTATGTACAGTACCAGTCAAAGGTTTGGACACACCTACTCATAATAGAATAATAGTGAAGACATCAAAACTATGAAATAACACATATTTGAGATTCTTCAATGTAGCCAACCTTTGCCTTGATGACACCTTTGCATACTCTTGGTATTCTCTCAATCAGCTTCATGAGGTAGTCACCTGGAATGCATTTCAATTAACAGGGTTGCCTTGTTTTTTGTTGTTGTTGTTTTTAACCTTTATTTAACTAGGCAAGTCAGTTAAAAACAAATTCTTATTTTCAATGATGGCCTAGGAACAGTGGGTTAACTGCCTGTTCAGGTGCAAAACGACAGATTTGTACCTTGTCAGCTAGGGGTTTGAACTTGCAACCTTCCGGTTACTAGTCCAATGCTCTAACCACTAGGCTAGAGGAATTGTTAATGTGTTTGAGCCAATCAGTTGTCTTGTGACAAAGTAGAGGTGGTATTCAGAAGATAGCCCTATTTGGTAAAATACCAAGTCCATATTATGCCATGAACAGCTCAAATAAGCAAAGAGAAACTACAGTCCATCATTACTTTAAGACAAGAAGGTCAGTCAATGCATAACATGTCAAGAACTTTGAACGTTTCTTCAAGTGCAGTCGCAAAAACCATCAAGCACTATGATGAAACTGGCTCTCATTTGGACCACCACAGGAAAGGAAGACCTAGAGTTACCTCTGCTGCAGAGGATAAGTTCATTAGAGTTAACTGCACCTCAGATTGCAGCCCGAATAAATGCTTCTGAGAGTTCAAGTAACCGACACATCTCAACATGAACTGTTCATAGGAGACAACATGAATCAGGCCTTCATGGTCGAATTGCTGCAAAGAAACCTCTACTAAAGGACACCAATATGAAGAAGAGACTTGCTTGGGCCAAGAAACACAAGCAATGGACATTAAACCAGTGGAAATCTGTCCTTTGGTCTGATGAGTCCAAATGGTAGATTTTTGGTTCCAACCGCCCTGTCTTTGTGAGACGCAGAAAAGGTGAACAGATTATCTCCACATGTGTGGTTCCCACCGTGAAGCATGAAGGAGGAGGTGTGATGGTGTGGGGGTGCTTTGCGGGTGATACTTCAGGTGATTTATTTAGAATTCAAGGCACACTTAACCACCAAAACAACCACAGAATTCTGCAGTGATATCACTTGTTTTTCAACAGGACAATGACCCAAAATACACCTCCAGGCTGTGTAAGGGCTCTTTGACCAAGGAGAGTGCTGCATCAGATGACCTGGCCTCTACAATCACCCAACCTCAACCCAATTGAGATGAGTTGGACATCAGAATGAAGGAAAGCAGCCAACAAGTGCTCAGCATATGTAGGAACTCCTTCACAACTGTTGGAAAAGCATTCCTCATGAAGCTGAGAGAATGCCAAGAGAGAGAATGCCAAGAGTGTGCAAATGGAAGGCCAAGAGAGAATGCCAAGAATGTGCAAAGCTGTTATCAAGGCAAAGGGTGGCTACTTTGAAGAAAAAAATATATAAAATATATTTAGATTTGTTTAGCACTTTTTTGCTTACTACATGATTCCATGTGTTATTTAATAGTTTTGATGTCTTCACTATTATTCTACAATGTAGAAAATAGTAAAAATAACGAAAACCCCTTGAATGTGTAGGTGTGTCCAAACATTTGACTGGTACTGTATATATTATAGGTACTTTGTTTTATTAGTTGTAGCAGTAGTTGTAGCAGTAGTTTTATTATTTGTATTAGTAGTTGTAGCAGTAGTTTTATTAGTTGTAGCAGTAGTTTTATTATTTGTATTAGTAGTTGTAGCAGTAGTTTTTATTAGTTGTAGCAGTAGTTGTAGCAGTAGTTTTTATTAGTTGTAGCAGTAGTTGTAGCAGTAGTTTTTATTAGTTGTAGCAGTAGTTGTAGCAGTAGTTTTATTAGTTGTAGCAGTAGTTGTAGCAGTAGTTTTTATTAGTTGTAGCAGTAGTTATAGCAGTAGTTTTATTATTTGTAGCAGTAGTTGTAGCAGTAGTTTTTATTAGTTGTATTAGTAGTTGTAACAGTAGTTTTTATTAGTTGTGTTAGTAGTTGTAGCAGTAGTTTTATTATTTGTATTAGTAGTTGTAGCAGTAGTTTTTATTACTTGTAGCAGTAGTTTTTATTAGTTGTATTAGTAGTTGTAACAGTAGTTTTTATTAGTTGTGTTAGTAGTTTTTAGTAGTTTTATTATTTGTATTAGTAGTTGTAGCAGTAGTTTTTATTAGTTGTATTAGTAGTTGTAGCAGTAGTTTTTATTAGTTGTATTAGTAGTTGTAGCAGTAGTTTTATTATTTGTATTAGTAGTTGTAGCAGTAGTTTTTATTACTTGTAGCAGTAGTTTTTATTAGTTGTATTAGTAGTTGTAACAGTAGTTTTTATTAGTTGTGTTAGTAGTTGTAGCAGTAGTTTTATTATTTGTATTAGTAGTTGTAGCAGTAGTTTTTATTAGTTGTATTAGTAGTTGTAGCAGTAGTTTTTATTAGTTGTATTAGTAGTTGTAGCAGTAGTTTTTATTAGTTGTAGCAGTAGATGTAGCAGTAGTTTTTATTAGTTGTATTAGTAGTTGTAGCAGTAGTTTTAATTAGTTGTATTAGTAGTTGTAGCAGTAGTTTTATTAGTTGTGGCAGTAGTTGTAGCAGTAGTTTTTATTAGTTGTATTAGTAGTTGTAACAGTAGTTTTTATTAGTTGTGTTAGTAGTTGTAGCAGTAGTTTTATTATTTGTATTATTAGTTGTAGCAGTAGTTTTTATTAGTTGTAGCAGTAGTTTTATTAGTTGTAGCAGTAGTTTTTATTAGTTGTAGCAGTAGTTTTTATTAGTTGTATTAGTAGTTGTAGCAGTAGTTTTATTAGTTGTGGCAGTAGTTGTAGCAGTAGTTTTATTAGTTGTGGCAGTAGTTGTAGCAGTAGTTTTATTAGTTGTTAGTTGTAGCAGTAGTTTTATTAGTTGTATTAGTAGTTGTAGCAGTAGTTTTATTAGTTGTGGCAGTAGTTGTAGCAGTAGTTTTTATTAGTTGTAGCAGTAGTTTTTATTAGTTGTATTAGTAGTTGTAGCAGTAGCTTTAGGCCTATTAGTAGTTGTACAATAACTTGTTTATGCTGTTAATGTAATAATGTAATATATATATATATTATTTCATTGTTATTATTGTTAGACGGTAGTTGCCATATTTTTCTTGTAACTAATTATTTTTGTTGTTTTATTATAAAAAAATACTTTTGGACTCTCTTGAAAACGAGTCGGTGCATCAAGAGATATCATCCGGCAAAATTTCAAATAAATAACTTTAATGATGTGGTCCATTGAAATATTGTTCTACCTGTCACTCCACCCAGGGGCGGACTGGTATCTGGCATTTCGGTCCATTTTTAGCCTAGTGGGACTGTCTAACTCGTTTTTATTTGGCGCAAAATTATAATTATCTGGCTAATAATGAAAGGGAAAGGGAATTCAGTTGTACAACTGAATGCATTCAACTGAAATGTGTCTTCCACATTTAACCCAACCCCTCTGAATAATGAGGGTTTCAAGGAAAAATGGCCGGTGTGCTAGAAATGCCAGGGCCGATTATTCGTCCCAGTCCACCCCTGATCTCCACACCTTCTCAGCAGTCAGCACAATAGCATCAGATACCTTGAGTGTCAGAAGGACTACCTGGCAACAACCTGTAACACCTACACACATTGTCAGTAAATGACGGGTGTGGTCATTAGTCAGTCAATCAACCACCTCTCCTAATGAATAACAGAACAGGGTCTCTCTCCCTTTGGGCAGCTTGGTTACAGGACATAGTTTCCCTCCCTATGGACCTATAGACAATATGATATACACAGTGCCTTCAGAAAGTATTCATACCCCTTGACTTATTCCACATTTTGTTGTGCCTGTTGTGCCTGAATTTAAAATGGATATATCTACACACAATACTCTGATAATGACAAAGTGAAAACATGTTTTTAGAAGTGTTTGTAAATGTATTGAAAATGAAATACATAAATATCAAAATTACATTACTAATTAATATCTAATTAATTACAATATCTAAGTATTCACACTACTGAGTCAATATTTTGTAGAAGCACCTTTACAGCAATTACAGCTGTGAGTCTTTCTGGGTAAGTCTCTAAGAGCTTTCCACACCTGGATTGTGCAACATTTGCTCATTATTATTTTCAAAATTCTGTCAAAATGACTGTTGGTCATTGCTAGACAGTCATTTTCAGGTCTTGCCTTAGATTTTCAAGCAGATTTAAGGCAAAACTGTAACTCGGCTACTCAGGAACATTCACTGTATTCTTGGTAAGCAACTCCAGTGTAGATTTGGTTGTAGGTTATTGTCCTGCTGAAAGGTGAATTTGTTTCGCAGTGTCTGGTGGAAAGCAGACTAAACCAGGTTTTCCTCTAGGATTTTGCCCATGCTTAGCTCCATTCCATTCATTTTTATCCTGAAAAACTCCCCAGTCCTTAACAATTACAAGCATACCCATAACATGATGCAGCCACCACTATGCTTGAAAATATGGAGAGTGGTACTCAGTAATGTGTTGTATTGGATTTGCCCGAAACATAACACTTTGCAATGCCTCATTCTTTTGAAGTATTAATTTAGTGCCTTACTGCAAAGAAGATGCATGTTTTGGAATATTTGTATTCTGTACAGGCTTCGTTCCTTTCACTCTGTCAATTAGGTTGGTATTGTGGAGTAACTATAATGTTGTTCATCCATCATCAGTTTTCTCCTATCACAGCCATTTAACTCTGTATCTGTTTTAAAGTCACCACTGGCCTCATTGTTAAATCCCTGAGTGGTTTCCGTCCTCTCTAGCAACTGAGTTAGGAAGGATGCCTGTATTTTTGTAGTGACTGGGTGTTGATACACCAGCCAAAGTGTAATGAATAACTTCACCATGCTCAAAGGAATATTCAATGTCTGCTTTTTTAAAATATATATACCCATCTACCAATAGATGCCCTTCTTTGCGAGGCATTGGAAAACCTCCCTGGTCTTTGAGGTTGAATATGTGTTTGAAATTCACTGCTCACCTGCGGACATTACAGATAGGTGTATGTTTGGAGCACAGAGATAAGGTACTCAAGACATTTCAGCTTTTAATTTGAATTAATTTGTACATAGTTCGAAAAACATAATTCCACTTTAATGTTATAATTCCACTTTAATGTTATTGTGTGTAGGCCAGTGACATTTTTTTTGAAGGCACTGTATATAGTCAAGGTGTTATTTTCCCTTAAGAGTTTGAGGATTATGGAAAAAAGCTAATGTATGGTCCGTACTCCCCACACCACCTCCTTGAGCTTTTGTAACCCTATGACTCATATCTGCCACAAACAGGTAGAGACATAATAGCATAGAATAGATGATGGGCCATCTCCAAGTATTTAATCATAACTCTGTCTGTTTGCATCATCCTGGGCTTGGGTTGATTAAACCATGGTTTCCGGGATAATTTATATGCGACCACCTGTGTGCCCCACCTAGATAAAGTGTATAATCTGTATAAAGTGTATAATCTGTATAGTGTATAATCTGTATAAAGTGTATAATCTGTATAAAGTGTATAATCTGTATAGTGTATAATCTGTATAAAGTGTATAATCTGTATAAAGTGTATAATCTGTATAAAGTGTATAATCTTTATAAAGTGTTTAATTTGTATAAAGTGTATAATCTGTATAAAGTGTTTAATTTGTATAAAGTGTATAATCTGTATAGTGTATAATCTGTATAGTGTATAATCTGTATAAAGTGTATAATCTGTATAAAGTGTATAATCTTTATAAAGTGTTTAATTTGTATAAAGTGTATAATCTGTATAAAGTGTTTAATTTGTATAAAGTGTATAATCTGTATAGTGTATAATCTGTATAGTGTATAATCTGTATAGTGTATAATCTGTATAAAGTGTTTAATTTGTATAAAGTGTATAATCTGTATAAAGTGTTTAATCTTTATAAAGTGTTTAATTTGTATAAAGTGTATAATCTGTATAAAGTGTTTAATTTGTATAAAGTGTATAATCTGTATAAAGTGTTTAATTTAGATAAAGTGTATAATCTGTATAAAGTGTTTAATCTGTATAAAGTGTATAATCTGTATAAAGTGTATAATCTGTATAAAGTGTATAATCTGTATAAAGTGTTTTAATCTGTATAAAGTGTTTTAATCTGTATAAAGTGTATAATCTGTATAAAGTGTTTAATTTAGATAAAGTGTATAATCTGTATAAAGTGTTTAATCTGTATAAAGTGTATAATCTGTATAAAGTGTATAATCTGTATAAAGTGTTTAATTTAGATAAAGTGTATAATCTGTATAAAGTGTATAATCTGTATAAAGTGTATAATCTGTATATAGTGTATAATCTGTATAGTGTATAATCTGTATAGTGTATAATCTGTATAAAGTGTTTAATTTGTATAAAGTGTATAATCTGTATAAAGTGTTTAATCTTTATAAAGTGTTTAATTTGTATAAAGTGTATAATCTGTATAAAGTGTTTAATTTGTATAAAGTGTATAATCTGTATAAAGTGTTTAATTTAGATAAAGTGTATAATCTGTATAAAGTGTTTTAATCTGTATAAAGTGTTTTAATCTGTATAAAGTGTATAATCTGTATAAAGTGTATAATCTGTATAAAGTGTATAATCTGTATAAAGTGTTTTAATCTGTATAAAGTGTTTTAATCTGTATAAAGTGTATAATCTGTATAAAGTGTATAATCTGTATAAAGTGTATAATCTTTATAAAGTGTATAATCTGTATAAAGTGTATAATCTGTATAAAGTGTATAATCTGTATAAAGTGTATAATCTGTATAAAGTGTATAATCTGTATAAAGTGTATAATCTTTATAAAGTGTATAATCTTTATAAAGTGTATAATCTGTATAAAGTGTTTTAATTTGTATAAAGTGTATAATCTGTATAAAGTGTTTTAATTTGTATAAAGTGTTTAATCTGTATAAAGTGTATAATCTGTATAAAGTGTATAATCTGTATAGTGTATAATCTGTATAAAGTGTTTAATTTGTATAAAGTGTTTAATCTGTATAAAGTGTATAATCTGTATAAAGTGTTTTAATTTGTATAAAGTGTATAATCTGTATAAAGTGTATAATCTGTAAAGTGTATAATCTGTATAAAGTGTTTAATCTGTATAAAGTGTATAATCTTTATAAAGTGTATATATTATGTATAAAGTGTATAATCTGTATAAAGTGTTTAATCTGTATAGTGTATAATCTGTATAGTGTATAATCTGTAAAGTGTA
The DNA here is from genome assembly GCF_034236695.1 of Oncorhynchus nerka. Classification (NCBI taxonomy): domain Eukaryota; kingdom Metazoa; phylum Chordata; class Actinopteri; order Salmoniformes; family Salmonidae; genus Oncorhynchus; species Oncorhynchus nerka. The sequence continues at coordinate 76,746,913 of NC_088407.1, read as the reverse complement.
TAATCTGTATAGTGTATAATCTGTATAAAGTGTTTAATCTGTATAGTGTATAATCTGTAAAGTGTATAATCTGTATAGTGTATAATCTGTATAGTGTATAATCTGTATAAAGTGTATAATCTGTATAAAGTGTATAATCTGTATAAAGTGTATAATCTGTATAAAGTGTATAATCTGTATAGTGTATAATCTGTATGAAGTGTATAATCTGTATGAAGTGTATATTATGTATAAAAGTGTATATTTTGTATAAAATTTATAATCTGTATGAAGTGTATAATCTGTATTATAGTTATGGGGTAGAAAATCAATACACTTTCATATATGGGATATTATCTTTGACGATATATCGTATAGTATCGTTTTGACAATAGTGCAATGTTATTTTTGCACTAGTTGGGTGTACCAGCAGGTTAATTTTTCCTTCATAGTTTATTTTCCATCTTTTTAAATAGGGAGACCTTTTATTTGCATGAATGATCAAAACTCATTTTCTCATGGCTCTCTCTCAGACATATGGTGAGCAAAATGTTTGGAACACGGAATTGCAATACAATCAGAGTATCGAATCGCAATATATATAGAATCATGACAATCACAATACAATCACAATACATATCGTATCGGCACCAAAGTATCGTAATGATATCATATCGTGAGGTCCCTGGCAATTCCCAGCCCTAATGTATAAGGTGTCTGTAGTATAGCCGCAAGGCTGGAGCCTTGATAATAGTCTCCTTTATATTCCAATGTCCCTGTTTGTTTCCCATAGTATATACAGATGCACTAGGCCTAGAGTAAATATATGCATTCTGGCACTGCTCACTGTGTTATTTAACAAGTCTATCTTATAGCCGAGGCTACAATGTATTTTGATAACATGGCAGATGTCTAAGAGGCCATTGTTGCCTTGTTCGCAAATGGAATACTCATATTACATTTTACTTGAAAACTCAGCAAGCTTTGTTTGGCAGTGAATGTGTGAATTTAGATATAACAATACATCAGCCCAAAAGTGTTATTTTCCATATCCTTGTTCTTTTGTATTCCCGAAAAGTTTGAAACATATCATGTTTGCTGTAGGAGCAAGCTCTAGTCTCTCTGGGGTAGTGTTGCTGAAATGTAACACACCTTGTGTGGGTTATCTGTAAAACTCTGTAAACCTTACAGTCACAGTGTTTGTTAGTCAAACATTACCAGAAAGGCTTGTGTTATCTGCCCAAGTCCCTGCAACAACATGTGGCTTTCTCCAGTCTGTAGCCTACCACTCACTGTGGCCTCAGTGTGCAGGAGGAAGTTGAGGCGGATCTGATACCAGTGAGGTCATATGGGGATCCTAGTCCACATCACAGACCCGAACAGCCTCACCTACACCACTGACTGTTACACACACAGCCTGACAGTGTTTGTAGCATATTGGGGGGAGGGGTTGTATATCTCTCACTGTATTTCTTTATCCTTCTCTCTCTCTTTATTTTTCTCTATTTCTCTCTGTCTTTCTCTAGCCCACTCTGCCCCACCTCTCTCTCTCCCTCTCCCTCTCCTTGCTCTCTTTATTTCTCTCTTTCGCTCCATACCCCTTCTTTCCTAGGGATGGACATTTTACATTTTTGGACTGTTCGAGACCTTTTTTGGCCTTTTTTGTTGTTGAATAGTACTGGAATGAAAAAAAAAAAATGAAAAACTATATCTTTAGAACAATGGCGGCACTGGGACATTTTTGGTGCCAACAGTCAGCAACAACTCCTAATTTATCATAACCATTATAGATAACGAATCCTAATTGCTAAATTGCCTCATATACTGTATATTCATTCAATACAAAAACAAGTGCCATTTAAGATTAATTGGTTATATTATATAGTGGAACACAATCTTCAAAAAGGTAGTAACCTCAGCAGTGTGGTAATTGATTGTAGAAGGACACATTTTTCAGGGTTACAAACCAACATCAGTCTTATTTTCGATATAGAGACGTTCGATTTAGTTTATTTATGTTCTTTGGAATTTTGTAAATGGATTAACAATTCTACATTGAACACTAACGTCAGTTTCCACAACCAGAAAGTCATAAACCCTGCCTGTATCTACAATTTCACTTCTTAAAGTATCATTTTAAACCTAACCTTAACCATACTGCTAATCGTATGCCTCGCCCTAACCTTAACCATACTGCTAATCGTATGCCTCGCCCTAACCTTAACCATACTGCTAATCGTATGCCTCGCCCTAACCTTAACCATACTGCTAATCGTATGCCTCGCCCTAACCTTAACCATACTGCTAATCGTATGCCTCGCCCTAACCTTAACCATACTGCTAATCGTATGCCTCGCCTCCTAACCTTAACCATACTGCTAATCGTATGCCTCGCCCTAACCTTAACCATACTGCTAATCGTATGCCTCGCCCTAACCTTAACCATACTGCTAATCGTATGCCTCGCCCCTAACCTTAACCATACTGCTAATCGTATGCCTCGCTAACCTAACCTTAACCATACTGCTAATCGTATGCCTCGCCCTAACCTTAACCATACTGCTAATCGTATGCCTCGCCCTAACCTTAACCATACTGCTAATCGTATGCCTCGCCCTAACCTTAACCATACTGCTAATCGTATGCCTCGCCCTAACCTTAACCATACTGCTAATCGTATGCCTCGCCCTAACCTTAACCATACTGCTAATCGTATGCCTCGCCCTAACCTTAACCATACTGCTAATCGTATGCCTCGCCCTAACCTTAACCATACTGCTAATCGTATGCCTCGCCCTAACCTTAACCATACTGCTAATCGTATGCCTCGCCCTAACCTTAACCATACTGCTAATCGTATGCCTCGCCCTAACCTTAACCATACTGCTAAACTAACCTTAACCATACTGCTAATCGTATGCCTCGCCCTAACCTTAACCATACTGCTAATCGTATGCCTCGCCCTAACCTTAACCATACTGCTAATCGTATGCCTCGCCCTAACCTTAACCATACTGCTAATCGTATGCCTCGCCCTAACCTTAACCATACTGCTAATCGTATGCCTCGCCCTAACCTTAACCATACTGCTAATCGTATGCCTCGCCCTAACCTTAACCATACTGCTAATCGTATGCCTCGCCCTAACCTTAACCATACTGCTAATCGTATGCCTCGCCCCTAACCTTAACCATACTGCTAATCGTATGCCTCGCCCTAACCTTAACCATACTGCTAATCGTATGCCTCGCCCTAACCTTAACCATACTGCTAATCGTATGCCTCGCCCTAACCTTAACCATACTGCTAATCGTATGCCTCGCCCTAACCTTAACCATACTGCTAATCGTATGCCTCGCCTAACCTTAACCATACTGCTAATCGTATGCCTCGCCCTAACCTTAACCATACTGCTAATCGTATGCCTCGCCCTAACCTTAACCATACTGCTAATCGTATGCCTCGCCCTAACCTTAACCATACTGCTAATCGTATGCCTCGCCCTAACCTTAACCATACTGCTAATCGTATGCCTCGCCCCTAACCTTAACCATACTGCTAATCGTATGCCTCGCCCTAACCTTAACCATACTGCTAATCGTATGCCTCGCCCTAACCTTAACCATACTGCTAATCGTATGCCTCGCCCTAACCTTAACCATACTGCTAATCGTATGCCTCGCCCTAACCTTAACCATACTGCTAATCGTATGCCTCGCCCTAACCTTAATGAAATTATTCCAAAGCTCCAGCTCATTGTCGGAACACATATTTCCCTACTTCAGTTAACCAGTCCATTTTGAATCTGATATACCACTGTTGTCATTTGACAAGGAATGTAGCTCGTGTATCCCGTCAGTTAGATACGTTTGTATAGTCATTTATTTCTGTAGGTGCGCGTGTGTACAGGGAGCGGGACCCATCCGAACGCAATTGAGTGAGTGCGAATTTAGAGAGCAGAACTGTGATGTTTGGCTTGGTTTATTTTTTGTTGTGTCCCACAAATGCACATGTACAAATGGAACACAATGTCAAAGCACATTAACGTTGTCTTCAAGACAACATTTCGAACAAACAGTAGTTGAACAAAATGTGGTCTCTGGTTAAAGATCGTTTTTTGATGTCCGTTCGAGTACTGAAGTGCTCGATTACTCATGCCTATTCCTTACCCCGTCTAACTCTCTCGCTCTCTTTCTACACTCTACACTCTCCACTCTCACTCTCTCTTTCTGCCTCCCTACCCCCTTCTCCAATTTTCCAGTGTTGTCGATATCCAGTGACAACTCTCAGTGGTTTCAAATTTCCAAGGCAATGCCAGCAAGTAGGCGGAAATAAAGAAGTGCTCATTAGTTTTAATGATAGTGACGCTTTTCCTTTTTTCTGTTTAAGGAGAGAAAATCTCTCTAACAGGTGATTTTGCATGACTTTTGGCAGAGGAAGAGAGGTTAGTGCATGTGAGTGTGTGTGAGCGAGTCAGTGAGTGTGTGTGTGTGTGTGTGTGTGTGTGTGTGTGTGTGTGTGTGTGTGTGTGTGTGTGTGTGTGTGTGTGTGTGTGTGTGTGATGAATGATCAACTGAGAAGTGACAGAGAGAGAGGAGCTAATCACAGACTGGATCTCTGGCAGAGAGCCTAATGGTAGCTCACAATGCTTTACACATGATGAACAAAGGCTCTCTTGCTCCCTCTTTCTTTCGCTCTTTGCTCACTTTCTCTATCCTCATTAACCCTTTCCCCCTTTCTTTCTTTCTTTCTTTCTTTTCTCTCTCTCTCTCTCTCTCAATTCAATGGGCTTTATTGGCATGGTAAATCTCTCTCTCTCTTTTTCTCTCTCTCGTGTTCTCTCTCTCTCTCTCCCTAGCACTTCCTCTCGCCCCCTGTTCTCTCTTATCCCTTTCTCGGTCTCTCTCTCTCCTAACCCATTAAGATGTGGTGAAAACCCACAAAGCCCAATCTTGGCATCTGTGTTATTCATGCAGAGAATTCAAAGATGATTGAGCCATCATGTCTGATTTTACAGGAGACCCTAGAGAAAAATATAAAGAAGGGAGAGTGTGTGTATAAAGTCAGAACATAACGTGTATAAAGTCAGAACATCTGCTGTCTCTCCAACTGTCTGTCACCAAGGGAGTACCCCAAGGCTCAATCCTAGGCCCCACGTTCTTATCAATTTACATCAACAACATAGCTCAGGCAGTAGGAAACTCTCTCATCCATTTCTATGCAGATGATACAGTCTTATACTCAGCTGGCCCCTCCCTGGGTTTTGTGTTAAATGCTCTACAACAAAGCTTTTAGTGTCCAACAAGTTTTCTCTGCCCTTAAAACAAAGATCATGTGGTTCGGTAAGAAGAATGCCCCTTTCCCTACCTGTGTGATTAGTACGTCTGAGGGTTTAGAGCTTGAGGTAGTCAGCTCATCCAAGTACTTGGGGTATGGCTAGACAGTATACTGGCCTTCTCTCAGCACATATCCAAGCTGCTTGCTAAGGTTAAATCTAGACTCGGTTTCCTCTATCGTAATCATTCCTCTTTCACCCCAGCAGCCAAACGAACCCTGATTCAGATGACCATCCTACCCATGCTAGATTACGGAGATGTAATTTATAGATCGGCAGGCAAGGGTGCTCTCAAGCAGTTAGATGTTCTTTACCATTCAGCCATCAGATTTCCCACCAATGTTCCTTATAGGATACATCACTGCACTCTATACTCCTCTGTAAACTGGTCATCTCTGTTTACCCGTCGCAAGACCCACTGGTTGATGCTTATTTATAAAAACCCTCTTAGGCCTCATTCCACCCTATCTGAGATACCTACTACAACCCTCATCCTCCACATAAAAGACCTGTTCCTCTCGCCACAAATTTAAAATACATTTCAGGATGTGTGTGTTTATGCAAGCATCATGTGTGTACATTTGCGCGTGCCTGCCTGTGCTTGTGTGTTCCCTGCAGTGTTTGTCCAGGCCCTGGGCTAGCCAGTCAGTGGTTCGTCCAGGCCCTGGGCTAGCCAGTCAGTGGTTCGTCCAGGCCCTGGACTAGCCAGTCAGTGGTTCGTCCAGGCCCTGGGCTAGCCAGTCAGTGGTTCGTCCAGGCCCTGGGCTAGCCAGTCAGTGGTTCGTCCAGGCCCTGGGCTAGCCAGTCAGTGGTTCGTCCAGGCCCTGGACTAGCCAGTCAGTGGTTCGTCCAGGCCCTGGGCTAGCCAGTCAGTGGTTCGTCCAGGCCCTGACAGTCACAGTGCCCACAGCCCAACCACAGGGACCTTTGGTCAGCTATAAATAAAAATCTTTCTCTTTCTCTCTCTCTCTCTCTCTCTCTCTCTCTCTCTCTCTCTCTCTCTCTCTCTCTCTCTCTCTCTCTCTCTCTCTCTCTCTCTCTCTCTCTCTCTCTCTCTCTCTGGCTGCAGTGTGGAGTCAGCGCATCATCCCAAATGGCATCGTATTTCCCTATTTAGTGCACTACTTTCCACCAGGCTCCATAGGACTCTGGTCAAATGTTGTGCACTACATAGGGAATAGGGTTGCATTTGGGACACAACTAAAGTGGAGCATCTCTCATGCAGCTTCCGGGAAGCAGCTCTCCTCTGCTCTGTCATCACCAGGGAGCGACAGGGGAAGTCAGGAATAGAACAACAGTCCTCATATGACCTACTCCTGCACAGACTAGCACTTCTTCATTTGTTATGCTACATGAAGAAATACATGCAGGTTTTACAGGCAGTCAGGCTGCTGTATACTACTCAGGCCTTCTACTCACAAAACAGTGTGTGTGTGAGACTCTTTCCTAGACACGCTTGGTCAAACACAGCCCCCTTCAGAGTCCCAAGGGGTTAGACAGGGACAGTCCCCACACAGTGACACAGAGAAGATAGAGAGGAGAGGGAGGGAGAGCGTTGGTAGTAGAGGGAGGGAAACAAACTCATAACAGGCCCCTCACAGTCACACATGGCCAGAGAGAGAGAAAGAGAGAGACAGAGAGGGGGGTGACGAGAGCGAGAGATAGCATTGTTAGTAGGGGGAAAACACTCATCATAACAGAGTACTAGTTTGTCCCCTATCTCAGTGGAATCCTAACACTGTAGCCACTTGCTGCAGCTGGCTACAAAGAATGACAGAGCGAGAAAAAAGAAAGAAAGATAAAGTTTGAATGTTCCGTAATCCTGTATGAGTCAGCTGGACAAGAGGCAATGGAAAGGGAGAGAGAGAGACAGAGAGAGAGACAGAGAAGCGAGGGAGAGAGAGAATGAATGTGGAAAACCTCCGTCACCTCAGGAGAAAAACACATACCACAGCTACTCAGTGTTTACTAAACCAGAACCACACTGGCACCCTCACTCCTAATCCACATTGCTATTGTCATGTCACACCTATATATACAGTACCAGTCAAAAGTTTGGACACACCCACTCATTCAAGAGTTTTTCTTTATTTTAATATTTTCTACATTGTAGAATAATAGTGAAGACATCAAAACTATGAAATAACACATATGGAATGATGTAGTAACCAAAAAAGTGTTAAACAAATCCAAATATATTTTATATTTGAGATTCTTCAAATGAGCCACCCCTTGCCTTGATGGCAGCGTTGCACACTCTTGGCATTCTCTCAACCAGCTTCACTTGGAATGATTTTCCCACTGCCTTGAAGGAGTTCCCACATATGCTGAGCAATTGTTGGCTGTTTTTCCTTCACTCTGCAGTTCAACTCATCTCAAACCCTCTCAATTGGGTTGAGGTCGGTTGATTGTGGAGGCCAGGTCTTCTGATGCAACACTCCATCACTCTCCTTCTTGGTCAAATAGCCCTTACACTGCCTGGAGGTGTGTTGGGTCATTGTCCTGTTGAAAAACAAATGATATGTCTCTTCTTATTATTGGTATCCTTTAGTAGTGGTTTCTCTTCAGCAATTCAACCATGAAGGTGTCATGACTGACCACAAGAATTCAAATAGGTCAGATCAGGTTTGCAATGACTAACTTAAATCAGACCCCCTTTCACCTGTAGAGGGGGAGGATAGAACTAGTGCGGATTGGCACTCACACCCTGTTGTGAATCAAGGGAGAAGATCCAGGCCTGTGCTTTGTCTCAACAGACCTTTTCCCACTGAAACTCTTAACACTTTAAAAAGTGAATACTGCTACAATATTTTGAATGTAGAATGTGGGGAATTTTGTGTTGAAAAGTGTGTAGCAGAACAACTGATTGCCCACCTCAACAACAGCCCCTACACATCACACTCCATGCAGTTTGGCTTCAGAGCAAAACACTCCACAGAAATGGCCAACTGCTTTCTTCTGAAATTTGAAGTCCAAGATGGACAAAGGGGGCGTTGTTGGGGCTGCGTTTCTGGACCTAAGGAAGGCCTTTGATACTGTTAATCATGAGGTTCTCATCACAAAATTGTCCAAGTTCAACTTTTCCCCCGATGCCTTGAGATGGATGAAATCATACTTCGAAGGCAGAACTCAGCGTGTCAGAGTGAGCAATGAGCTGTCACCCACTCTTAGCTATGATGTGGGCGTGCCCCAAGGGTCAATACTGGGGCCCCTCCTGTTCAGCCTGTACATTAATGATCTGCCTTCTGTCTGTACTGGGTCTGAAGTTCAAATGTATGCAGATGATACAGTGATATATGTGCATGCAAAGAGCAAGCAACAAGCTGCAAAAGAACTCACTACTGTAGTGGTCCATATTACAAAGTGGCTCAGTGACTCATGTTTGCATCTCAATGTGAAAAAAACTGTCTGTCTGTTCTTCACAAAGAGGGAAACTGATGCTACTGAGCCAGATGTCTATGTGTCAGGGGAGAAGCTCCAGGTGGTATCTGATTTTAAGTACTTTGGCATCATACTTGATTCCAACCTCTCTTTTAAAAAGCAGGTGAAAAACCTAACAAAAATAACCAAATTCAATTTATCTCATTTCCGATTTAGACAAACATGTTTGACTACAGAGGTAGCAAAACTGTACTTCAAATCTATGATACTCCCCCACTTAACATACTGCTTGACTAGTTGGACCCAAGCTCGCTGTACAACATTCAGTCTGTCTACAAACAGGCTCTCAAAGTGCTTGATAGAAAGCTCAATATCCATCATCACTGTTACATCCTCAGAAAGCATGAGCTCCTGAGTTGGGAAAATCTTGTGCAATACACCGACGCGTGTCTTGTATTCAATATCCTAAATGGCCTGGCTCCCCCTCCACTCAGTACTTTTGTTAAACAGAAAACCCAAACATATGGCAGCCGATCCACAAGGTCTGCCATGAGAGGTGACTGTATAGTTCCCTTTAGGTAAAGCACTTCAGTCAATCTGCTTTCTGTGAGAGCTTCCCATGTCTGGAATACACTGCCATCAGACACACACACAACTACACCACCTATCACACTTTCACAAAAAAACATGAAGACTTGGCTAAAGGCCAATCAGACTTGAGAACATAATCCCTAGTTGTGTATTTCCACTTTCCATGTTGTCTGTTGTCTGTAGCTTGTGAGGTGTGGAAACACTTTGTTGCTTTTATGGATTTTGTCTTGTTGCTTTTTTGTGCTATGTTGCTCTGTCTGCATGCTATGTCTTGCTTGTCCTATGTTGCTCTGCGTGTGCTCACTGCTCATTGAATGTTTGTATTGTTATTGTGATTGTTTTTGATAACCTGCCCAGGGACTGTGGTTGAAAAACCGGCACTTTTACTGAGACGTTGATGAATGTGCACTGTCCCTGTAAAAATAAACTCAAACTCATTGGTCAGAGGCGATCCATAGAACACTATCATTTTGTCATTTTGGCACTCATTTTGTTTGTTATTTTGTGATGACATTAAAACATTTTTTTTAGGACATCTGTAACATACAGTAACTTGGAAAGTACACACACTACATAGCTGGAGTTGCTATACTATGGGTTGTGCATGTAATATGAACAATTATGAAAGTGTTTTTGTTAAGAGAGGGATGTGATTTGAGAAGCTATAAGAGATAATTGTTTTCCATAACTTTGCACAGTGAGTAATTACCGCCCCGAAGTGAGGTCAGAGAGCGTGTCAGCCGGCTGGAACTGCCCCTTAAGAGCAAAATGTATAAATGATGGGTTAAGAAATTAACACATTGAACCAGAAAAAGCGTGAAGCGGTAGCTATATATTTAAAATGGTGTGAACTTTGAATCTCAACACGAGGTTGAGACAATAAACTCACCTCCCGGACAATCACTGGTACGGCTGATTAGCTGTCCTAAGTAAAGTATCTTCAAAATTTAAGTTGGAGCATCCTGTTACTCTGCTCAAACCGTAGTTTACGGCTGACCAGCCTATCTTCAAAGAAGCATCTTCAAGAGTGAATGGAAGGAAAATCAACTCTGTAGTTCTGTTCAGGACTACACAACATGTCACCGGGTAACTACGAAGAAGGACTACAGTTGAAGAGTTGTTGGACGCATTTCGGACAATAAGAGCCTTACAAGAGTGCCACGAAAAGGCCCACCCCCTTTCCAAGGCTGCCCCATTCATGAGAGATCCACGGCGAACTCAAGCATTTCACGTAAATGCATTCATGATTTCTTGCTCAAAGTGGGTGGCAGTTCGTGTGCAAAGTATATGGTTATTGTAGGTGAGAGTAGTTTCTAAATGTGGCAATGTTAAGTGTCTCTGTCCCTCTCTCCCTCTCCATCTCTTCTTTAACAAGTATTCATGTTGTCAATCCGCTAGGGACCTTTTTTCAGTCAATAACGGGGGCATAGTGTGTGTGTGTGTGTTTATCCTGTTTTCCCATTTAATTAACTAGTAAATAAATAATTAAACCAATTTGTGTATTACTGAATCATAAGTAAGGCTCGGGTTTTTGCAGATGCAAGGATGTTATAAATGGTGATATGATATGAGGTTATGATTAATAAGTTGACTGTTTATAGATGTGATAGGTAAAGACCTTTTTGAGTTTAATTCGGGAGATGGTAACTCTTTAAAGAACCGCTCTCGTGGTGCCCCAGATCCTAATTTGTTGATTGTTACGTGACTAATTTAATTGGGTAAGAATTAAAGATAGTTAGTTAATTAAATAAATAACCGTCTAGAGATTAATGTTAAAGTCAAGTCACGACAAAGGCCTTGATTCACCCAATCTCCTCTGAACAGTTGATGTTGAGATGTGTCTGTTACTTGAACTCTGTGAAGCATTTCTCATCCACCAAACTTTACAGTTGGCACTATGCATTCGGGAAAGTAGCATTCTCCTGGCATTTGCCAAGAGTGAAACGCGATTCATCACTCCAGACAAACACATCAAACACATCACTCCAGACAAACACACACACACATCTGCAGAGTCCAATGGCGGCAAATTTTACACCTCTACAGCCAAAACTTGGCATTGCACATGGTGATCTTAGGCTTGTGTACGGCTGCTCGGCCATGGAAACCTGTTTCATGAAGTTCCCGAAGAACTGTTCTTGTGCTGACGTTGCTTTCAGGGGCAGTTTGGATCTCGTTAGTGAGTGTTGCAACCGATGGCAGACGATTTTACACGCTGTGCACTTCAGCCCTCAGCGGTCCCATTCTGTGAGCTTATGTGGTCTACCACTTCGCGACTGAGCCATTGTTGCTCCACCTCACAATAACAGCACTTAAAGTTTACCGGGGCGGCTCTAACAGAGCAGAAATTTGACAAACTGACTTGTTGGAAAGGCGGGATCCAATTACGTTGCCGCGCTGAAAGTCACTGAGCTCTTCAATAAGGCCATTCTACTGCCAATGTTTCTCTATGGTTGTGTTCTCGATTTTATACACTTGTCAGCAATGTGCGTGGCTGAAATCACCAAATCCACTAATTTGAAGGGGTGTCCGCATATTGTGTACAATGCATTTGGAAAGTATTCAGACCCCTTTTTCCAGTCTGAGGTCCTGAGCGCTCTGGAGCAGGTTTTCATCAAGGATCTCTCTGTACTTTGCTACATTCAGCTTTGCCTCAATCCTGACTAGTCTCCCAGTCCCTGCCGCTGAATAACATCCCCACAGCATGATGCTGCCACCACCATGCTTCATCGTAGGGATGGTGCCACCACCATGCTTCATCGTAGGGACCGTGCCAGGTTTCCTCCAGATGTGACGCTGGACATTCAGGCCAAAGAGTTCAATCAAGACAATGACCACTAGCACACAGCTAAGACAACGCAGGAGTGGCTTCGGGACAAGTCTCCGAATGTCCTTGAGTGGCCCAGCCAGAGCCCGGACTTGAACCCGATCAATCTCTGGAGAGACCTGAAAATAGCTGTGCAGCGACGCTCCCCATCCAACCTGACAGAGCTTGAGAGGATTTGCAGAGAAGAATGGGAGAAACTCCCCAAATACAGGTGTGCCAAATGTGTAGCATCATGCTATAATCGTTGCCAAAGGTGCTTCAACAAAGTACTGAGTAAAGGGTCTGAATAGTTATCTAAATGTGATATTTCAGTTTGTTTATATAAACTCTGGACTGCTGATGCTATTTACAGTATGGGCCATTGAGAGGCGTTGAAGACACCGGTCGGCCATATTGACAATCCCCAGTAGGAGCAGTCCTTCATAGGAATGAATGGAATTCTACAGTATTTCAATTAAATGTTTCAAGGGCCAAATGTATTTATTTTTTTGTTCTAGTGGGGACAGTAAAATTAGCCATCTCAAAAAATTATACTTAATGGAACATATTTGTATTTGTATGATTAGCTCATATAATATAATTTAAAAGAATGCATTACGGTGTCTGTAATATAGTAAATGTGGCATAAACAAATGTAGTCATGAATAAATCCATTTCTATAGCTTCCAAAATATTTTTTACAGTGGTGAGGGAGTGCCAAGATGGTGGAACTGTGTCCCCTATCAGTCATTTAATGTATATATCTATCATTGGTCCCGAAGCAGTGAGCGGATGAAATAAGCGTTGTGTTAGTGATGTGTCTTGCTGAATATTTTGTCCTCTCTCCCCTTCTATCTGCATCACTCAGCAGTGACCCATATGGTGATGTAATGTGCTGCCTCAGCTCCACTGGAGCATGTGGTGGAGGGAATCTATAGAGCCTTGTGGCATTCTAATGTTCCATTCTAACATCCTAAAAGCATTATAACAGTGTTCTTATGTTCTAACAGCCCCTCTGGGACAATTAAGCATCCCAGAAGCCAAGCGCTTAGAGCCGTTGGTGGTTCTGTGGGAGGATGCACTACCAAGGGGAATGGCAGGAAGTCTTTACCTGATCCCGGTAGGCTCAAATCAAATCAAATTTGACGTGTTGTTATTTCTGATCCCGGTAGGCTCATGTATATTCACTGTGTGTGCGTGTTGTATTTATTCCGTCTGTGTGGCGTGTACACGCTAGTGTATGCTTGCGCCATTCATGCACCGTGTGCGTGCGCCGAGCGTGTATGTACATGTGTGTATAAGTGTGTGTTTGTGAACATGAAATCATATAGATTTGTATCGATCACCTACACAGTTTAGCAGGTTTTTTAGCTGATGCAGCAAAATGCTATTGATCAATGCAGTAAATGTCAAACAAGCATACAATATTTCCATTATTTTTAATAATCAACACTTTTGTACAGCAGTAAATATATAAATACTATGTAAAAACGATTAAAGTGACCAGTGTTCAATGACTATGTACATAGGGCAGCAGTCCCTTAGGTGCAGGGTAGATAGCCGGTGGTAGCCGGCTAAGGGGCAGAGTAGGGTACTGGGCAGAGGCCAGGGAAGCGGTGGCTGTTTGTCAGTCTCTCGATCCCGGCTGAGGTCCTTGATTATCTTCTTGGCCTTCCTGTGACACCGGGTGCTGTATTTCCTGGAGGGTAGATAGTGTTCCCCCGATGGTTCATTGGGCTGACTTCACCCCCCTCTGGAGAGCCCTGCGGTTGCAGACAGTGCATTTTTTTTTTAAATCAAATCAAATTTTATTGGTCACAAACACATGGTTAGCAGATGTTAATGTGAGTGTAGCAAAATGCTTGTGCTTCTAGTTCCGACCATGCAGTAATATCTAACAAGTAATCTAACAATTTCACAACAGCTAATTTATACACACAAGTGTAAAGGAATGATGAAAAATATGTACATAAAAATATATGGATGACCGATGGCCGTCTTGCATAGGCAAGATGCAGTAGATGGTATAGAGTACAGTATATGTTAGGTGCCTCCTAAGAAGAGGTAGGTGCAGGAGTCAGGAGCAGGAGAGCAAGGAATTCCAGTTTGCACAGTCGTTTATTATAAATCCCAACCCACCAACAACAGGCGGGGAAAATCATGAAACACACAGAGGAGAAACCTCTACTCCTAAATATAGTACCCACAGTACAACGACTGTGAGGGAAAAACCCTGTGGCGCAAACACGCACCCCTAAATGTGCAAACACGCACCCCTAACAGAGCAAACACGCACCCCTAACAGAGCTCACAAGCACAATTAATCCCGCACAAAGGCTAGCGGGCAGCGGAGGTTAATAAATCCACCGAAATGAACTATTCAGACACAGGTGATAACAATAACAGACAGACACAAACTAAAAGGAAAAATGGATCGGTGGCAGCTAGTAGGCCGGCGACGACCGCCGAGCACCGACTAGTGATACATTTATTACATCCAATTTTGAATACATAAAGTGGCTAGAGATTTAAGTCAGTATGTTGGCAGCAAAAAAACATTTTACGTTCAAATGCCTCTCCTGTGAAGTAGTGACGTGTGACATATGCCTAGTTTCCTGAAATTAGTTCTTTGTAATTATGTTCCTGCCCCCTGACCATCTGCGGCTTAATCTAGTTGACCCCTGGTTTAGGGTGTCAGGTAAGATAGAAGTGATATAGTCCTTATCTAGCACTTCATAATTACAGAAGTGAGTGCTATGGGACGATTGTCATTTAGTTTTGTAACTTTTGCTTTCTTGGGCGGAGGTCATAGTTAGTCTGTTTGTACACGTCCATGTTCCCAGTCACCTTGGTTACATGTGGTGGTTCACGCTTTCAGTTTTGCATGAATGCTGCCATCTATCCCCGGTTTCTGGTTTGAATAAGCTTTAATCGTCACAGTAGGCACATCGTCCCGGATGCACTTCCTGATGAACCCAGTCACAGAGTCAGTGTATACGTCAATTTTATTCCCAGAGGCTACCCGGAACATATCCTATTCTGCTTGATCAAAACGTGATGTGTGTGTGTGTTTGTGTGTGTGTGTGTGTGTGTGCGTAGGTCAGTGCACTGAGTGCAGCAGACTCATCGTTAGGCCAGTGGCTCAGGAACAAAGCATTTCTCCACTAAGAGGATTCCTCAGGATATGACTGGTTTGGCCTGATTGGATTTCACCAACTATTAATTCATAACCTGAGTCTGCCAATTACACCTACACGTGTAGGTGCACAGTAGCACAGTAGCCTACTACACAGCACATTCGCTGTCTGCTCTCCCTACACGTCGCTGTACTGGGAAGTCCCAGTTTGATAACATAATTGAGCACTCTTTATTACATTTTACCAGCACTGATTCATAACCTGAAACTCCCACTTAAAACACACCACTAGCACATTAGCCTACTACACACACTGTCTGCAGTACTGTAGGCCTCTATACATGCCTGCTCTAATATGAGTCTGTGGTGCAAAGTCCCATACTCCCAGTTTGATAACATAGCAGAATGTAGTACTTTAGTACTTTTTGCTGCACTTAAACATAATTGTGTTGAGTGTAGAGAATGTGTCCATCATCCGTCCCACATATCCCCAGCTGACTGGACTGTGGTGATTGTGTGCTGCAGAGTGCTGGGTCAGAGCTCTGGAGCTGGCCAGCTGCAGTTGACTGGGCCTGCCTGCCCCCCTGACTGCCCCTCAAATCGCTCTCTGATGGCTGCGGCTCTCAGAGCTCTCAGCAAAGAGACAGGGATCCAGCAGAGAGGAGACAAGGGTCAGAGCCCACAGGAAGTACAGGCAGTTCCACAGTTAACCCAGCTCTAGCCTCCAGCCTCTATGTCTATAGTCTCTAGCCTCATCAGAGAGGAGGACGGCAGGAATCAGAGTAGACCACAGGAAGCTTAGGTAGCTTCAGCCTCTTGCGTTAATCACTTCAGGTGTCCACACAGTCTAAGTTTCTCTCATTTCTTTGTGTGTCCGTGTGTCCTGTGGGGGGCTCACAATGCAAATAGTCCGGGTAGCCATTTGGTTACCTGTTCAGGAGTCTTATGGCTTGAGGGTAAAAACTGTTGAGGAGCCTTTTTGTCCTAGACTTGGCGCTTGCCATGCGGTAGCAGAGAGAACAGCTGAAATAAATGATCCCAGAAATGTACCATATGCACAAAAAGCTATTTTCTCTCAAATGCTCTGCATTAAATCCATGTTTGTGACCATTTCTCCTCTGCCAAGATAACCCATCCAGCTGGATTGAAGCTGATTAAATAGCATGATCAGTATACAGGTGCACCTTGTGCTGGGGACAATAAAAGGCCACTCTTAAGTGTACAGTTTTGTCACACAACACAATGCCACAGATGTCTCTGTCACACCATGATCTGTTTCACCTGTCCTTGTGCTTGTCTCCACCCCCTCCAGGTGTCACCCATCTTCCCCATTATCCCCTGTGTATTTAAACCTGTGTTTTCTGTCTGTCTGTGCCATGTTCGTGAAACATGGTCTACCTGAGGAATTCTCAAGATTGGGGTTTTATTTGGAATTGCAGAAAAGGGGCTGTCCCAGGATGCCTGACCCTAACTGGGCTCATTGGCGGTCCTGTGATTTAGTTCAACTCAAAAGGGAATTGGAGTTTCCTTCATTAAACAGTCCAAAATCACATGACACAATTTTACAAACAGTATCATACTCACTCATTCATCTTATACAACAATTAGATGTAAACCTCATGTCTGAGGCTTTATATAAACAGCATTATGGTAATGTGGCCGCACCGTTTCAGGAAATCACAGTGAGGCTATACAGCTTCTCCTCATTGAGAAGTTCCTGTTGTGTTTGGATTTTCTTGGCTCCAAAAACACAACCCCGTTATTGACTGGACCATGAGTTCATTCCTGGGTTGGAGTCCGTTCTGCCATTCCCATTGCCTCAAAGCAGTGCAGCCTTCCCTGAGACGGCCTCCTCAGGGCTTAAGTTAAGCCTCGGATTTCTCTGCCATCCCCGCAGAGTACCATGACCTCCTGGAGGTCTTCAGCAAGGCACATGCTACTTCTCTTCCCCCGCATCATCCCTACAATTGTGCCATTGACCTTCTCCCAGGCACCACACACCGCCTCGGTCGGCTATATTCCCTATCCGGCCTGGAGACCAACACCATGGAGGAATATATTGAGTACTCTCTGGCTGCTGGAGGCGTCCGTCCTGCTGCATCCCCTGGTGGCGCAGGCCTTTTCTTTGTGGAAAAGAAGGACAAGATCCTGTGTCCATGCATTGACTACCGGGGCCTTAATGACATAACGATCAAGAATCGTTACCCCTTACCACTCCTCTCCTCGGCTTTCCAACCCCTCCAGGTGGCTACCATCTTCTCCAAACTGGACCTTCGGAATTCCTACAACCTGGTTTGGATATTCGAAGGGGATGAGTGGAAGACAGCCTTCAACAGTGCCAGTGGACATTATGAGTACCTGGTCATGCCATTTGGAATCACCAACGCCCCCGTTGTCTTCCAGGCCCTGGTAAACGATGTGCTCCTGGACATGTTAAGCTGTTTTGTGTTTGTCTACCTCGACGACATCCTGTTTTTTACCCGTTCTGCCCAAGAACACGGCAGGGTAGCCTAGTGGATAGAGCGCTGGACTAGTAACTGAAAGGTTGCAAGTTCAATTCCCCGAGCTGACAAGGTACAAATCTGTCGTTCTGCCCCTGAACAGGCAGTTAACCCACTGTTCCTAGGCCGTCATTGAAAATAAGAATTTGTTCTTAACTGACTTGCCTAGTAAAATAAAGGTAAAAAAATAAAAAAAATGAAGGACAAGTCCTTCAGCGCCTCCTGGAGAACCAGTTATTTGTGAAAGCAGAGAAATGCGAGTTCTACCCTCTCCTTCCTGGGTTATGTCATCGCTGAAGGAAATATCCAGATGGACCCGGAAAAGGTGAAAGTAGTAGTGGATTGGCCCCAACCTACATCCAGGGTGCAGCTACAACATTTCCTGGGCTTTGCCAATTTCTACCGGTGTTTCATTCAAGGCTACATCACCCTGGCGGCCCCCCTCTCGGCACTCACCTCTCCCAAGGTACCGTTCACATGGTCCCCAGCGGTTGACAGAGCCTTTGTGGACCTGAAGTTTCGGTTCACTACGGCCCCCATCCTCATCCATATGGACCTGTCCTGTCATTTTGTGGTTGAGGTCGATTCTTTGATGTTGGAATTGGGGGATATCCTGTCCCAGTGATCTGTCCAGGACCAAAAGCTCCATCCCTGTGCCTTCCTGTTCCATCGTCTCAACTCTGCAGAAAGAAATTACGACATGGGTAACCAAGAACTCCTGGTGGTCAGATGGCACTGGAGCTGTGGAGACACTGGCTGGAGGGAGCAGAACATCCGTTTTTGGTTTGGACCGACCACAAGAATTTGAATATCTCTACACAGCCAAGCGCCTTAACTCCAGGCAGGCCCGGTGGGCTCTGTTAGTCACCAGGTTCAACTTCACCATTTCCTATCGCCCAGAGTCCAAGAATGTTAAACCTGACGCCCTCTCTCGCCTGTACAGTCCCGCTGCCACATCCTCTGACTCCGAGACCATCCTCCCTACCTCATGCCTTGCGGCTGCTGTGGGCTGGGGTTTTGAGACCCTGGTCCACAAGGCATATCGTTCCCAGCCTGCCCCTGGAGGGGGCCCTGGCTAACCGGTTGTTCATCCATAATTCAGTCCGGTCCTGGAATGAGCTCATTCCTCCAGGCTTACCTATCATCCGGGTTCCCATCGAACCATGGCCTTCCTCCGACAACGTTTCTTGTGGCCCACAATGGTTCCTAACGCATCTGTCTTCGTCGCCGCATGCACTGTTTGTGCTCAGAATAAGACTCCGCGGTAAACCCGTTCCGGCCTCCTTCAGCCCTGGCCCCATATCTCCCTGGACTTTGTCACTAGGCTCCCTCCGTCTGATGGCAACACCGTCATTCTGACGGTAGTCGATCGGTTTTCCAAGGCCACCCATGTCATCCCTCTCTCCAAACTACCCTCTGCCAAAGAAGGCCCAGATCATGGTGAGCACGTCTTCAGGATCCACGGCCTCCCGGTGGACATGGTCTCTGACCGGGGTCCTCAGTTCTGGAAGGCGTTTTGCACCCTTATTGGGTCGTCGGCCAGCCTGACCTCCGGATTCCATCCCCAATCCAATGGCCCCCCTTTCCCCCCCGTTTCATTGGCCCTTTTCTTAGTTCCACTGCCATTCGTCTTTTGTTACCCCGTACTCTCTGTAATCACCCTATGTTCCATGTGTCCAGGATTAAGCCCGTGTCTCACAGCCATTTGTCTTCTGTTTCCAGGCCCACTCCTCCACTCCCTGTCATCGATGGCCATCCAGCATACACTATGAGATGCCTCCTGAGTGTTCGACCGTGGGACAGGGGTTTCCAGTACCTGGTTGACTGGGAGGGTTATGGCCCGGAGTAGAGGGCTGGGTCCCCGCTCGAGACTTCCTGGAACCCAGCCCTCATTGCCGACTTCCACCGCCGGCACCCCGGTCAATCAGGTATGCGCCCGAGGACACCAGGTGGCGCCCCTGTCACACCCTGATCTGTTTCACCTGTCCTTGTGCTTGTTGTCACCCATCTTCCCCATTATCCCCAGGTTATTTAAACCTGTGTTTTCTGTCTGTGCCAGTTCGTCTTGTATGTTCCAAGTCAACCAGCGTGTTTTTCCCGTGCTCCTGCCTTTTTGTATTCTCGTTTGCCAGTCCTCCCGGTTTTGACCCTTGCCTGTTTTCTGGACTCTGTACCTGCCTGCCTGATCATTCTGCCTCCCCTGACCTCAAGCCTGCCTGCCACACTGTACCTCCTGGACTGAACTGGTTTTGACCTTTTGCCTGACCACAACCATTCTCTTTCCTACCCCTTTTGGAATTAATAAATATCAAAGACTCAAACCATCTGCCTCTCGTGTCTGCATCTGGGTCTCGTCTTGTGCCCTTATAGGCTCAAGTTTTCAGTGAGCGTGCAATTGGCATGCTGACTGCAGGAATGTCCACCAGAGTTGTTGCCAGAGAATTAAATGTTAATTTCTCTACCATAAGCCGACTCCAATGTTTTAGAGAATTTGGCAGTCCAACCTGCCTCACAACTGCAGACCACCAGCCCAGGACTGCCATATCAAATCGTATTTGTCACATTCTTACTTACTTACAAGCCCTTAACCAACAATGCAGTTTAAAGAAAATAACAGTTGAGAAAATATTGACTAAATAAACAAAAGTTTAAAAAAGTGACAATAACAAGGCTACATACAGGGGGTACCGGTACCGAGTCAATGTGCAGGTTAGTCGAGGTAAGTGAGGTAATATGTACATGTAGGTAGGGGTAAAGTGACTCTGCATAGAAAATGAACAGTAAGTACTGAAGCAGCAGTGTAAAGAAAAGCAGAAAGAACAGTCAGGATGGCTGGAGTCTGAGTTTTTTTTAGGCCTTCCTCTGACACCGCCTAGTATAGAGGTCCTGGATGGCAGGAAGCTTGGTGATGTACTGGGCCGTACACACTACCCTCTGTAGCGTCTTACGGTCCGAGCAGTTGCCATACCAGGAAGTGATGCAACCGGTCAGGATGCTCTCAAGGGTGTAGCTTTAGAACCTTTTGAGTATCTGGGGACCCATAGCAAATCCTTTCAGTCTCCTGAGGGGAAATATGCATTGTCCTGCCTTCTTCATGACTATCTTGGTATGTTTGGACCATGATACATCTGGCTTCTTCACCGCCGGGATCGTCTGAGACCAGTCACCCGGACTGCTGATAAAACAGGAGTATTTCTGTCTGTAATAAAGCCCTTTTGTGGGGAAAAACTCATTCTGATTGGCTGTGCCTGGCTCCCCAGTGGGTGGGCCTGGCTTCCAAGTGTGTGGGCATATGCTCTCCCAGGTCCACCCATGGCTGTGCCCCTGCCCAGCCTAATTCATTTATTTCAATTGATTGGTTCCTTGTATGAACTGTAACTCAGTAAAATCGTTTAAATTGTTGCATGTTGCGTTTATGTTTTTGTTCAGTATATTTATAAACTGAGTATACTAAACATTAGGAACACCTTCCTAATATTGAGTTGCATCCCCGCCTTCTACCCTCAGAACAGCCTCAATTCGTCGGGGCATGGACTCTACAAGGTGTCAAATGCGATCCACAGGGATTCTGGCCCATGTTGACTCCAATTCTTCCCACAGTTATGTCAAGTTGGCTGGATGTGCTTTGGGTGGTGGACCATTCTTGATACACACGGGAAACTGTTTAGTGTGAAAAACCCAGCAGCGTTGCAGTTCTTGAGACAAATGGTGCGCCTGGCACCTACTACCATACCCCGTTCAAATCTTTTGTCTTTCCTATTCACCCTCTGAATGGCACACGTACAGAATCCATGTCTCAATTGTCTCAAGGCTTAAAAATCCTTCTTTATCCGGTCTTCTCCCCTTCATCTACATTGAGTGGATTTAACAAGTGACATCAATAAGGGATCATAGCTTTCACCTGGTCAGTATGTCATGGAAAGAGCAGGTGTTCTTAATGTTTTGTATGCTCAGTGTATATCTCTCAATCACAACAGTGAGGCTGTGCTAAAGAGATTTGTTTTACTGCAAATTACCGCAAGTTTCCAGTAGTGCAGCAGTCTGGTGCCATGCTTCAGGAGGTAAATGGATTGTTGTTCTTGTCAGTACTGCAGGGTTTGTTTACCATCAGTGAAAAATGTAAATAAAATAAAAAAGTAATTTAGCAGACGCTCTTATCCAGAACAACTTAGGGTTAAGTGCCTTGCTCAAGGGCACATCAACAGATTTTTCACCTAGTCAGCTCTGGGATTCAATCCAGTGACCTTTTCATTTAGTGGCCCAGCGGTCTTTAGCGCTCTCAATATTTAGTCTTCAGTAGTTTAAGATGGTCACGGCCAGGCATGTTGTGGTGGTGGTTGAGGCTAAAGAAAAGGTAGTAAAGAATGGACAAGGGATGATGAGGGACAGGTAGAACCTGGTGAACATTACTCACTCTCGGTGACTCTGTGTGGGCTTGGTGGAGCAATGTGATCTCTGGAGCCTCTGCACTGCGCAACAGGATCATGCTGTTTACCTAATGCACAGACAGATACGAGACAGGGGTTATAGTGATGACTCACAGTCAGACCTACAGTAATCTGATGTTGACATCACATTCAGTTTTCATAGATATTCATGAATGCAAAATGTGGTACAACTATTTGCAAAGGAAAATGAAAACAAGCATTTGTTTGTTCAGGTAATCCTTCTCTGTTTGAGTCTGTTTTCTTCTTTTTGGTGCCTAGTGATGAATACCACCCTAAGTAAAGACATGAGCGTAGCAGCAGGACCAATCGCTAATGCAAATCAGTAGAAAGCATCATCATTATCAACACATGACATGTTGCATATGGAAACACAGCCAGTGGATGAACCAGTACAGTAACAACACTATAACAAGATATATATCACATTACAATGTCGTTTTTTCTTAAGAAACCTGTGATGTTGGTCAAATTTCTGGTTTATAGTTAAAGCTGCTATGGTGACATTAGAGGGACTGGGCGCCGCTAGGGTGTTTGTGGTCATTGCCAAGTGATATGGTGGCCTACTGAAGCACACCAGTGAGGTAAGGCAGTTGAACTGAGAAAGCATGAGGAGGAAGAGGAGGACTGAAGAAGGGAGGGACTATTTTGGAGGAGGAAGTGGAGGTGGAGGGGAAGAGAAGCAGCAGGAGGAGGAAGAGGAGCAGGAGGAAGAGTAGAAGCAGCAGCAGGAGGAAGAGGAGGAGGAGAGTGGCTCTGTGAGGCTTTTGTCAATTAGGCTGTGAAATGTGTGTTTTCAGCATTTGCAGCTGAGTGGGAGAGTGATTTACACAGCTGATTGTTTTTATCAGAGCCCTCCATTGAGGGGGCTGGGTGTAGTGAGCGATATGCATTTTAATGGATTTTAATACATTGAAATTACATTTCAGGGTTGTAGTGAAGAGAAGTGTCCTTGGGCTTCGTCTGTCGCTGTCTGTCTGTCTGCGAGGAAGGGAGGGGACTGCTGTGCTGTTAGAAGAAATGGTGCTTTGGCCAGCGAACCAGCTTTTAAGAGACAAGCCTATCCGTGACAATTATTAGACACACATTTAAATATCTACATTACAGTTCTGTGACCATGGAAATAATCCTGTTCGGTAGCATGAGACCCTAGTACTGTACCCTTGTATACCCTTGTGAGAAGCATGGATGCTGTAGTTAGCTATTGTATTTTCTATGCCTGCTGCCACAAAGTTGTCTATTCAGACACATTCCTTGGGCATTGGTCTAAGGTACTGCATTGGTCTAAGGCATAGTGGTCTAAGGCACTGTATCACTAGCTGTGCCACTAGAGATTCTGGGTTCAAGTCCAGGCTCTGTCGCCACCAGCCGCGACCGGGAGACCAATGGGGCGGTGCAAAATTGGCCCAGGGTCATCCGGGTTAGGAGAGGGTTTGGCCGGCAGGGATGTCCTTGTCCCATTGCGCTGGGTTAAGGTTACGCTGTGCGGCTTGGTCGGGTTTCAGAGAATGCACGCCTCTCCCGAGTCCCTTACGGGAGTTGCAGTGATGAGAGAAGACTGTAACTACCAATTGGGGAGAAAAAGGGGAGGAAAAAAGGGTTCTCCTATGGGGACAGCAGAAAAAACATTTAAGATTCGAGATAATGTCCACACAGCATTGGTTATTTTCATGT
This sequence comes from Oncorhynchus nerka, assembly GCF_034236695.1. Taxonomy (NCBI): domain Eukaryota; kingdom Metazoa; phylum Chordata; class Actinopteri; order Salmoniformes; family Salmonidae; genus Oncorhynchus; species Oncorhynchus nerka. The sequence goes on along the minus strand of NC_088407.1, from coordinate 76,723,065 downwards.
GGAGTCAGAGGTGTTGTTTATTTAGAATGAATCACCCTGTTTCTTCTCCCCCCATACTGTATTGGTTTCCAGAGAGAGAGAGAGAGCAAGGATAGAGAGAGAAGCCCAGTAATTGGGTGCCATGTTCCTTTCATCTGCATTCCTTGTCCTGTTTACCATAGTTACACTGCCCACCTCCCCCCGTACACCCCAAGTACAGGCAGCAAACAGCCTTCTCCCCTTCTCTCTCACAACTACGCCTCATTCATATACACACACACACACATTTCTACGCCAAGTTCACACACTCACACACCACTACGCCATGTTCAAATATAATTCATAAAAGTCAATAAACAGTCCTCTGTGCTCTCACCGTACTTTCGTCTCACGTCTGCTGGAAGTGTGTATGTGTGTGTGGCTTGCGCCTGCCTTCTGCCTGCCTTTGCCTATTTATTTATACTGAAAAATGGAAATCCTTTTCCTAATGAAAACTTTTCCATTTCACAGTGTTGCCCTCGGCACTGGATCAGATCATCATCAGATCCTCCTGGTGTTGCTGCTACTCCACCATTTATCGCTCGCTTTCTTTCCCTCTGTTTGTTGTCCTCTCCTCAGCCCTTGTTTTCGGGCTACTAAATCATGTCTGTCCTTCAACGGTTCAGTTGTGTTGACTAGAGCAATGTTATAAATGTATTGTTGTTGGTATCAGCTATACAGTGCTATGACTTATAGCTTCTCTTAGATTTCTGTTAGTAGTAATAGTTGTTGTTTTAGGTTGTCTCCCTCACAGACTGTGTAGAGTTCTAGCTAGCTTGGTCATGTTAGTAGAGGGTTAGAGAGTGGAGGGGTTGACTGAGTTTAAATCCTCCATCACTTCTCAAAGCTACAGAGTGAACCCCTCCATGAGAGAGAGAGTAATGAAGAAGAGAGAGTATCTCAGAAAGTGGGAGGCTGAGAGATGAGAAAGAGGGAAAGAGAAAGTGAGAGTAAGAAGCAGATAAACCCAGGAGAAACAGATCGAGAGAGAGAGGGGAGATAGTGGTGTCTCCTGGCACACCGGGCAGTGTACTGATTTATTTTACCTTTATTTAACTAGGCAAGATCAGTTAAGAACAAATTCTTATTTTCAATGACGGCCTAGGAACAGTGGGTTAACTGCCTGTTCAGGGGCAGAACGACAGATTTGTACCTTGTCAGCTCGGGGGTTTGAACTTGCAACCTTCCGGATACTAGTCCAACGCTCTAACCACTAGGCTACCCTGCCGCCCACAACTGATGAGTTGTGGATGGCACCGTGGAGACATGGTGTGGCCATGGGGGATTGTTCTGTGGTCGTCGATCCTGGCACACACATACACACCCACACACAGAACACTGGCATTCACACACACACACACACAGAACACTGGCATTCACACACACACACACACAGAACACTGGCATTCACACACACACACACACACAGAACACTGGCATTCACACACACACACACACAGAACACTGGCATTCACACACACACACACACACAGAACACTGGCATTCACACACACACACACACACACAGAACACTGGCATTCACACACACACACACACACACAGAACACTGGCATTCACACACACACACACACACAGAACACTGGCATTCACACACACACACACACACAGAACACTGGCATTCACACACACACACACACACAGAACACTGGCATTCACACACACACACACAGAACACTGGCACACACACACACACACACAGAACACTGGCATTCACACACACACACACACACAGAACACTGGCATTCACACACACACACACACACACACAGAACACTGGCATTCACACACACACACACACACAGAACACTGGCATTCACACACACACACACACACACAGAACACTGGCATTCACACACACACACACACACAGAACACTGGCATTCACACACACACACACACACACAGAACACTGGCATTCACACACACACACACACACAGAACACTGGCATTCACACACACACACACACACACAGAACACTGGCATTCACACACACACACACACACAGAACACTGGCATTCACACACACACACACACACAGAACACTGGCATTCACACACACACACACACACACAGAACACTGGCATTCACACACACACACACACACACACAGAACACTGGCATTCACACACACACACACACACAGAACACTGGCATTCACACACACACACACACACACACAGAACACTGGCATTCACACACACCCACACACACACAGAACACTGGCATTCACACACACACCACACACAGAACACTGGCATTCACACACACACACACACACACAGAACACTGGCATTCACACACACACACACACACACACAGAACACTGGCATTCACACACACACACACACACACACAGAACACTGGCATTCACACACACACACACACACACACAGAACACTGGCATTCACACACACACACACACCCACACACAGAACACTGGCATTCACACACACACACACACAGAACACTGGCATTCACACACACACACCCTTATATTCTTACAGTTTTAAAAATGGTTAACAAGCATCGGTCAATACTGAAGCCACTTTTTCAGAACTCTTCACACAGTCTGCATTACCAACATGCATCTTGGCCAAACAGTTCATCTCACCTCCAAAACTCACTCCACTCAAACCACCAAAACACTTCATACATGTCTCAAAATAAGCTTGTTGGACCATAACACTGGCAACAATTCTCATTCAGAAAGCATACATTGTCACTCATAACACACTGACCTAAAAAAACACTATCAGGGAGCATTACATAAATTATGAACTTTTCTCTCTGAATGTTTGAATGATTTTTTTTTTTACATAAATCAGTATTTCATTGTAGAATAAGAATAACACCTTTTCACTTTATTGAAAAATTAAAAGTTGATGCCAAAAACAAATTCCTGAAATTCCAGGGCTGCAATAATGATTACAAAAAACATGTGTAGTATTATCACTCATACTGCACAGTACTGTGAGGGTTCTAGTTCTCATCAACATGTATAGTATAATCACTCATACTGTACAGTACTGTGAGGGTTCTAGTTCTCATCAACATGGTTCTAGTTCTCATCAACATGTATAGTATAATCACTCATACTGTACAGTACTGTGAGGGTTCTAGTTCTCATCAACATGTATAGTATAATCACTCATACTGTACAGTACTGTGAGGGTTCTAGTTCTCATCAACATGTATAGTATAATCACCCATACTGTACAGTACTGTGAGGGTTCTAGTTCTCATCAACATGTATAGTATAATCACTCATACTGTACAGTACTGTACAGTACTGTGAGGGTTCTAGTTCTCATCAACATGTATAGTATAATCACTCATACTGCACAGTACTGTGAGGGTTCTAGTTCTCATCAACATGTATAGTATAATCACTCATACTGTACAGTACTGTGAGGGTTCTAGTTCTCATCAACATGTATAGTATAATCACTCATACTGTACAGTACTGTGAGGGTTCTAGTTCTCATCAACATGTATAGTATAATCACTCATACTGCACAGTACTGTGAGGGTTCTAGTTCTCATCAACATGTATAGTATAATCACTCATACTGTACAGTACTGTGAGGGTTCTAGTTCTCATCAACATGTATAGTATAATCACTCATACTGTATAGTACTGTGAGGGTTCTAGTTCTCATCAACATGTATAGTATAACACTCACACTGTACAGTACTGTGAGGGTTCTAGTTCTCATCAACATGTGTAGTATAATCACTCATACTGTACAGTACTGTGAGGGTTCTAGTTCTCATCAACATGTATAATATAACACTCACACTGTACAGTACTGTGAGGGTTCTAGTTCTCCCTCTCTCCTGCATTTGGCCATAAGTTCACAAGTTTGTGTAACAGCAAACCATCACAGGACAGTGCTGCACACATTGTGATGTTAGCTCCTCTCTGGCCTGGGACATCCACGGTTACTCTCTGTCCAACCACATTTCTTCCCCTGCGGTGTGTTTTTGCCAGATTGAATCCAGCTTCATCCACAAAGATGAATGTATGTGCAGTTTGCCTGGCTTCTCCATTTTACTTTCTAATTTACAGTAAATCCACAGTTTTACAGTACTTTACATTATGCATAGCGGTGTATGTACCCTGTTTGGTTATTGAACAGACATCTTACCTGGACATATTGATACTGGACTTCTTTCACACGTTCACCGTTTCTCTTAAAGGGTACAGAGTACAACTGCTTCCTCCTTATTTAATGTTTCTCTAGGACTCTGGAAATTGTCTGATAATATTCTGCCTCCTTCCTGTGGGAGGCAACCTTTTGGATCCTACTGAAAATCACACAAAAAATCTATATATTTCTAAATGTGCATGTAAAAATGTGAATATACTGTATTGTACTGTAATATGTAGTTCAATTATCATTGAAGGATGCACATCTCACATGTTGTTTTGCTGGAAGTTGTACTATTGATGCTGTTGATGGGCATTAATATGGAGTTGGTCCCCTCTTTGTTGCTGTAACAGCCTCCACTCTTCTTGGAAGACTTTCCACTAGATATTGGAACATTGCTGCAGGGACTTGCTTCCATTCATTAGTGAGGTTGGGCACTGATGTTGGGCGATTAGGCCTGGCTCGCAGTCGGTGTTCCAATTCATCCCAAAGGTGTTCGATTGGGTTGAGGTCAGTGCTCTGTGCAGGCCAGTCAAGTTGTTCCACACCGATCTCGACGAACCATTTCTTTATGGACCTTGATTTGTGCACTTGGGCATTGTCATGCTCAAATAGGAAAGGGCCTTCCCCAAACTATTGCCACAAAGTTGAAAGCACAGAATCATCTAGAATGTCATTATATGCTGTAGCGTTAAGATTCCTCTTCACTGGAACTATGGGGCCTGAACCATGAAAAACAGCCCCAGACCCTTATTCCTCATCCACCAAACTTTACAGTTGGAACTATGCATTCGGGCAGGCAGCGTTCTCCTGGTATCCGCCAAACCCAGACTCGTCCTTCAGACTGCCAGATGGTAATGCCTGATTCATCACTCCAGAGAATACGTTTCCACTGCTCAAGATTCTTATGGCGGCGAGCTTTACACCCCTCCAGCCGACGCTTGGCAGTGAGTGTTGCAAGCAATCTGACAATTTTTACACGCTACGAGCTTCAGCACTCGGCGGTCCCATTCTGTGAGCGTGTGTGGCCTATCACTTCGCGGCAATTGAACAATTGTTGCTCCTAGATATTTGGCCAGGGCAGCTCTTGCTCTAGCAGGGCAGAAATTTGATGAACTGACTTGTTGGAAATGTGGCATCCTATGACGGTGCTACGTTGAAAGTCACTGAGCTCTTCAGTAAGGCCATTCTACTGCCAATGTTTTCTATAGAGATTGCATGCCTGTGTGCTCGATTTTATATACCTCCTCTCTCATCTCTCATCTTCCTCTCCCATCTCTCATCCTCTCCTATCTCTCATCCTCCTCTTTCATCTTTCATCCTCCTCTCCCATCTAACATCCTCCTCTCATCTCTCTCTCCCATCTCTCATCCTCCTCTCTCCTCTCATTCTCCTCTCATCTCTCGTCCTCATCTCTCGTCCTCCTCTCTCATCTCTCATCCTCTCTCATCTCTCATCCTCCTCTCTCATCTCTCATCCTCCTCTCTCATCTCTCATCTCTCATCCTCCTCTCTCATCTCTCATCCTCCTCTCTCATCTCTCTCCATGTTATTCAGTCCCAAGGGCATAGCTGTCCTCAAACCACGAGTGTTGCCGTTTTTAAATTAGGGAGAGCTTTATCTCAATGAATTACAAGTGGCTGGAGGTCCTATTTAAATGAGGCCATCGCTTTACATACATTTTACATAGTTGACTGGAGTTGACAGTAAAGTTAAACATTTTCTTTCTGTGGTGAACTGTGAATGTACCTCATGTGTGTTAAAAGAAGCTGCTATAAATTACAGTGGGTTGACAAGTGTGTGCATGTGCGCGCGCGCGTGTGTGTGTGTGTGCTTGTGCATGCATTAGTAGGTGCATGTGTGTAACATCTATAATGTGTGTATGTTCTCAATCTCTGACAAACTGTTTTTGAGCAGCCTTCCTTTACAGCAGAATTCCTGTTTTCTGTGTTATATCCCAAAGGCTCTGAAGACACACCCACTGTATGAAGACCCACATGTCTATTATCATATTGTATGTAGATTCCTGCTGACTCTCCTTTCTGCTCTCCTTTCTGGTGGTACTCATCCTCCTAGCCTCAGGGGACACAGAGCTCTGGTCTCCTTTCTGGTGGTACTCATCCTCCTGGCCTCAGGGGACACAGAGCTCTGCTCTCCTTTCTGGTGGTACTCATCCTCCTGGCCTCAGGGGACACAGAGCTCTGCTCTCCTTTCTGGTGGTACTCATCCTCCTAGCCTCAGGGGACACAGAGCTCTGCTCTCCTTTCTGGTGGTACTCATCCTCCTAGCCTCAGGGGACACAGAGCTCTGCTCTCCTTTCTGGTGGTACTCATCCTCCTAGCCTCAGGGGACACAGAGCTCTGGTCTCCTTTCTGGTGGTACTCATCCTCCTGGCCTCAGGGGACACAGAGCTCTGCTCTCCTTTCTGGTGGTACTCATCCTCCTGGCCTCAGGGGACACAGAGCTCTGCTCTCCTTTCTGGTGGTACTCATCCTCCTGGCCTCAGGGGACACAGAGCTCTGCTCTCCTTTCTGGTGGTACTCATCCTCCTGGGCTCAGGGGACGCCTTTGGGGTTGGGGTGAGGTTGGGGATGTTTTGGGGATGGGTTTGGTTGGGGAGAAAGACAAAAGAGTGTTGACTGGGAGTGAAAGTGTGTGAGTGTGAAAGACGGGATTTTGCAGACAGGCGCAATGTTTGTGTGTGTAGGCTTAGCTAAATACACTGTTTATGTGTGTAGGCTTAGCTAAATACACTGTTTATGTGTGTAGGCTTAGTTAAATACACTGTTTGTGTGTGTAGGCTTAGCTAAATACACTGTTTATGTGTGTAGGCTTAGCTAAATACACTGTTTGTGTGTGTAGGCTTAGCTAAATACACTGTTTGTGTGTGTAGGCTTAGCTAAATACACTGTTTGTGTGTGTAGGCTTAGCTAAATACACTGTTTGTGTGTGTAGGCTTAGCTAAGTACACTGTTTGTGTGTGTAGGCTTAGCTAAATACACTGTTTGTGTGTGTAGGCTTAGCTAAATACACTGTTTGTGTGTAGGCTTAGCTAAATACACTGTTTGTGTGTGTAGGCTTAGCTAAATACACTGTTTGTGTGTGTAGGCTTAGCTAAATACACTGTTTGTGTGTGTAGGCTTAGCTAAATACACTGTTTGTGTGTGTAGGCTTAGCTAAATACACTGTTTATGTGTGTAGGCTTAGATACATATGTGCTGGAGTTAGTGTGCGGTGTGAGTGTAACTTTCAGAGAATGTAGTCAGTGAGACTGACTGGTAATGAAGCGTTGTTTTTGTGTGTGGGAACTATTTCCTCTCTGCCGTGGTGCTCTTTCTCTTTGTTTTGAGCAACATGCTCCCTAACCAGAAATGTGCGCGTCTCCTTTTGGAGAAGTAAATCTATCTCTCTCTATCGACAGGCACCCGCGTTCTGCAGGGGATCGCTTCTCCAAACTGGAATACAGAACTTTTGCTTCAAACACACATCCCTCCTCCCCTCCTCTCTCTATCCCCCCTTCCTCTATCCTCACTCTCTCCCTCTATCCTTCTTCTCTCACTCTATTTTCTCCCTCTATCCTCCCTCTATCCCAGGCCTGGGCAATTATTAGAAGATATTTTTGCCATCGCGGGCCAGAATCATATTACAGGATTATACATCGTGTGTATGACTGTGTTGACAGATATATCTACTGTAAATCACGTACAGATATGCTACTTATTTTACTTTTTAACATGCACAGAAATGAAGCACATCCATGTTCTCCTTTTGGTAGGGATTTTCATTATTTAACATGTAAACAATAAACTACATGGAGGGAAAAGTACACTGTGCATTCAGCACCACGGACAGAACTCTTGTTAACAGGTATGCACAAAAACACAAGAAAGAGAGAGAGCTCAACATTACATTTAAACCACTCAATCAGTGTGAGGAGTGAAGTCTCTGATGGGCATTGACTAGAGCAGTTAAGTCAGGTATAGTTTCTGACGTCGCTATGCACAGGATTGCTGTGAGGTGAGAGTCAGTAAGAGATGACCTGTGCCTTAAACTTGTTATATTTCATCACTGAACGTCTGTTTTCATACATAAACTCAGCAAAAAAAGAAACGTCCTTTTTTCAAGACCCTGTCTTTTAAAGATAATTCATAAAAATCCAAATAACTTCACAGATCCTCATTGTAAAGGGTTTAAGAAGGGACGCCTATCTTGGGGATAGAACAGGGATACAACAGAACAGTTGTAAATCATGCAGCGCCGTGTGTCACGATCGCAGATTTTAGAGAAACAACAAATGTCAGTACATGTAAGTGCCTTATATCAGCTGAAAGCTTAAATCCTTGTTAATATAACTACACTGTACAATTTACAGTAGCTATTACTGTGAAAAAATGCCATGCTATTGTTTGAGGAGAGCTCCTAACAACAAAACATTTTTTTCACTGCGATAGGTTTGATAAATTCATCCCTGAAGGTTGGAATGTGCACTTACATTGTGAAAACTTGCTCTGATTTATCATCAAAAGGGTCCCAGATATAACATGAAGTGTCGTTTTGTTAGATAAATTCATTTTTCATATCGTAGAAAGGTCCATATAGCATGCACGATCAATTTTATATTTCCACTCGTTCAATTTGCAAAGAAAGGAATCTGTGAAAATCTAACCCTAAACATTGTTTCAACCAGTCAAATTACTTTCGTATGTATTCCTCAGAGATCCTAGAACATAACCAGACTTTACTATATCATTAGGGGTGAAGTATATCCTATAGGATGTATCCAAATTTGGTCAGAGAGCGACGCCTCCATGGCGCACCGATGACACAGGCGGTCTTCACTTGATTGACTGTAACTTTGTCAAATAAGCACCAATCGGGGTCAAACAAAGCTAGCTAGATAGCCAATGAGCTTGGCTTCACGGGGAAACCCTGTATCTGTCGCAAAATGTAGCTGATAACCTTGTGCGACAGCAAGCCTTTTCCTGTTGGACAAAAATTGGAAGAATATGGAGAGTTATGAAAACTGGGTGTTTTGCAATGTTTAACTTACAATATGGCTACTAATACTGGAAAAGCTAAATCAAAGTCCAAGTATACAGATTTGACGATATTCTTTCGGAAATGTTTAATGTAAATGTAAATGTGTCTCACGATTTGCCCAAATGTACCTGGGTGACTTCACACTAAATGTCATGTAGCTTGCTCATACTTCAGTTTATCAGTCTGAAGCTTTGCACATACACTGCTGCCCTCTTGTGGACACCATCGGAATTACAAGCAGAGTGATGGCTAGATTTGGGACTTTTCTGTTGCATTTCAAAAATGGTGGTAGAAAGAAAATACCCCCCCCAATTTTTTTTTTTTTTTTTTTTGCATTTTCTCTACCAGATCTATTGTGTTATATCCTCCTACATTCACATTTCCACAAACACCAAAGTGTTTCCTTTCAAATGGTACCAAGAATATGCATATCCTTGCTTTAGGCCCTGAGCTACAGGCAGTTAGATTAGGGTATATCATTTTAGTTGAAATTGAAAAAAGGGGGCTTTCAAAGATAATTAATACAAATCCAAGTAACTTCACAGATCTTCATTGTAAAGGGTTTAAACACTGTTTCCCATGCTTGTTCAATGAACCATAAACAATTAATGAACATGCACCTGTGGAGCGGTTGTTAAGACACTAACAGCTTACAGACGGTAGGCAATTAAGGTCACAGTTATGAAAACTTAGGACACTAAAGAGGCCTTTCTACTAACTCTGAAAAACAACAAAAGAAAGATACCCAGGGTTCCTGCCCATCTGTGTGAACGTGCCTTAGGCATGCTGCAAGGAGGCATGAGGACTGCAAATGTGGCCAGGGCAATAAATTGCAATGTCTGTACTGTGAGACACCTAAGACAGTGTTACAGGGAGACAGGATGGACAGCTGATCGTCCTCGCAGTGGCAGACCACATGTAACAACACCTGCACAGGATCGGTACATCTGAGCATCACACTTGCGGGACAGGTACAGGATGGCAACAATAACTGCCCGAGTTACACCAGGAACGCACAATCCCTCCATCAGTGCTCAGACTGTCCACAATAGGCTGAGAGAGACTGGACTGAGGGCTTGTTGGCCTGTTTTCAGGCAGGTCCTCACCAGACATCACCGGCAAAGACGTTGCTTATAGGCACAAACCCACCGTCGCTGGACCAGACAGGAGTGGCAAAAAGTGCTCTTCGCTGACGAGTCGTGGTTTTGTCTCACCCGGGGTGATGGTCGTATTCGCGTTTATCGTCAAAGGAATGAGCGTTACACCGAGGCCTGTACTCTGGAGCGGGATCGATTTTGGAGGTGGAGGGTCTGTCATGGTCTGGGGCGGTGTGTCACATCATCATCGGACTGAGCTTGTTGTCATTGCAGGCAATCTCAACGCTGTGCGTTACAGGGAAGACATCCTCCTCCCTCATGTGGTACCCCTCCTGCAGGCTTATCCTGACATGACCCTCCAGCATGACAACGGTGTGTCACATCATCATCGGACTGAGCTTGTTGTCATTGCAGGCAATCTCAACACTGTGCGTTACAGGGAAGACATCCTCCTCCCTCATGTGGTACCCCTCCTGCAGGCTCATCCTGACATGACCCTCCAGCATGACAACGCCACCAGCCATACTGCTCGTTCTGTGTGTGATTTCCTGCAAGACAGGAATGTCAGTGTTCTGCATTGGCCAGTGAAGAGCCCGGATCTCAATCCCATTGAGCACGTCTGGGACCTGTTGGATCGGAGGGTGAGGGCTAGGGCCATTCCCCCCCAGGAAAATCCGGGAACTTACACGTGTCTTGTTGGAAGAGTGGGGTAACATCTCACAGCAAGAACTGGCCAATCTGGTCCAGTCCATGAGGAGGAGATGCACTGCAGTACTTAATGCAGCTGGTGACCACACCAGATACTGACTGTTACTTTTGATTTTGACCCGCCCTTTGTTCAGGGACACATTATTCCATTTCTGTTCGTCACATGTCTATGGAACTTGTTCAGTTTGTCTCAGTTGTTGAATCTTGTTTTGTTCATACAAATATTTGCACATGTGCTGACTGTGCTGAAAATAGATGCAGCTGACAGTGAGAGGACATTTATTTTTTTGCTGAGTTGACCCAAACAGTACAAACATCTTCTGAGCATCTCCTAATCTTTGGAGAGTTTTGTTCATCGAGAGATGCATAGAACCTCATCAGTGACAGTTTTGAATAGTTCTCCAATCACTGCATCAGACTGAAGATTGATAAGCTCAAGTTGCAGGTCAGTGGGAGCGTTATCCACATTGAAGGTGAAAGGAGAGGAAAACAACAGTAGGTTATTTTTCAACACTTTTCAAAAGGCACTCGCACATCTGAGCAATTTTATTTGCAGGTGCATGGTTACAGTTGAACAATTGAACAAGATGAAGGAGAAAGGAAACCGCACACTTCTCTTGATAGTATCACTGATATTTAATAAGCTTATGTATCGGCCACACGGCCTTCGTCAGAGCTTTTGGGATTTTTTGAAAGTTGCACCATTATGTGGACCTGGCCCCTCCCACAGCCGTTCTACACATCGAAGGGGGTTGGAGGCAAAGGAAAAATAAATAAGTGCTACCAAAATATAACAATATGCATTTCATAAATATTACAAAAGTGTATAAATAAGACGTATTAAACACGTCTGTGAAATCTCAATGAGGACATAGTAAGTTTCCATTAGTCACTGGGTACATCGTACGAAAAACGTCAGAATAATCTACAAGAGACACATTTCATGTTCAAATTCACAACATAACATACATAGACATTTCATCATTAAGTCCTTTAGGAAATAATGTCTGGAGGGTGAAAATCCCAAAACATTCTCTTTTACTCAGAGTATTATTTATATCTCCTCCCCTGTCTGATATCTTAACTTTCTCTATGCCACAAAATCTAAAGGTGGAAATGTCATGCTTCAGGTCATTAAAATGTACAGCGACTGGATAATCCCTGTCGTTTCTCCTGATTGAACTTTTATGTTCACTAATTCTCTCTTTGAGAGAGCGGGTGGTTTTACCGACATAACAGAGCCCACATGGACATTTAATAATGTAAATAACATGGGTGATGGAACACGTAATAATGTCATTTATTTGGAACCGTTTTCCTGTGTGTGGGTGGCAGAAATATTCACACTTTATCATGTTGTTGCACTGTGCGCATCCTCTGCATTTATAGCTAGAGGGCGTAAAAGAGCCTGGCTAATTTTATTTTGTGGCTGGCAGTTGGCATGAACCAATTTATCGCGTAAATTGCGACCTCTCCTATACACAATACGTGGTGGACATTTAAATTCAGCCGGCCAAGCTGGATCCGATGATAAAATATGCCAGTGTTTCTTGCAGTTGGAGACCACGGAAGGAGAGTTGTATGGCATTGAAGCTTGCCTGCAGGTTAGTTAACACAGTGTCCAAAGACGGGCCAGAAGTATACAGAATGGTGTCGTCTGCGTAGAGGTGGATCAGAGAATCACCAGCCGCAAGAGCAACATCAGTCATGTAAACAGAGAAAAGAGTCGGAATTGAACCCTGTGGCACCCCCATAGAGACTGCCAGAGGTCCGGACAACAGGCCCGCCGATTTGACACACTGAACTCTGTCTGAGAAGTAGTTGGTGAACCAGGCGAGGCAGTCATTAGAGAAACCAAGGCTGTTGAGTCTGCCGATAAGAATGCGGTGATTGACAGAGTCAAAAGCCTTGGCCAGGTCGATGAAGACGTCTGCACAGTATTGTCTTTTATCGATGGCAGTTATGATATCGTTTAGGACCTTGAGCGTGGCTAAGGTGCACCCATGACCAGCTCGGAAACCAGATTGCATAGCGGAGAAGGTACGATGGTGATTCGAAATGGTCGGTGATCTGTTTGTTAACTTGGATTTTGAAGACATTAAAAAGGCAGGGTAGGTTAGATATAGGTCTGTAACAGTTTGGGTCTAGAGTGTCTCCCCCTTTGAAGAGGGGGATGACCGCAGCAGTAGCTTTCCAATCTTTAGGGATCTCAGATGATATGAGAGGTTGAACAGGCTAGTAATAGGGGTTGCAACAATTGAGGCAGATCATTTTAAAAGGGTCCAGATTGTCTAGCCCAGGTGATTTGTAGGGGTCCAGATTTTGCAGCTCTTTCAGAACATCAGCTATCTGGATTTGGGTGAAGGGGAGATGGGAGAGGCTTGGGCAAGTTGCTGTGGGGGGTGAAGAGCTGTTGACCGGAGTAGGGGTAGCCAGGTGGACAGCATGTCCAGCCTTAGATAAATGCTTATTGAAATTCTCGATTATAGTATATTTATCGGTGGTGACCGTGTTACCTAGCCTCAGTGCAGTGGGCAGCTGGGAGGAGGTGCTCTTATTCTCCATGGACTTTACAGTGTCCCACAACTCTTTGGATTTTGTGCTACAGGATGCACATTTCTGTTTGAAAAAGGAAAGCAAAAGATAGCTAACTGCCTATGTATATTGGTTCCTAACTTCCCTGAAAAGTTGCATATCGTGGGGGCTATTCAATGCTGATGCAGTATGCCACAGGATGTTTTTGTGCTGGTCAAGGGCAGTCAGATCTGGGGTGAACCAAGGGCTATATATGTTCCTGGTTCTACATTTTTTGAATGGGGCATGCTTATTTAAGATGGTGAGGAAAGCACTTTTAAAGAATAACCAGGCATCCTCTACTGACGGGATGAGATCAATATCTTTCCAGGATACCCAGGCCAGGTCGATTAGAAAGGCCTGCTCGCTGAAGTGTTTGAGGGAGCGTTTGACAGTGATGAGTGGAGGTCGTTTGACCGCTGACCCATTACGGATGCAGGCAATGAGGCAGTGATCGCTGAGATCTTGGTTGAAAACAGCAGAGGTGTATTGTGTTATTATTATTATTATTATTGTGTTATTGCCAGCAGCATACCACCCTGCATACCACTGCTGGCTTTTTTCTGAAGCTAAGCAGGGTTGGTCCTGGTCAGTTCCTGGATGCGAGACCAGATGCTGCTGGAAGTGGTGTTGGAGGGCCAGTAGGAGGCACTCTTTCCTCTGGTCTAAAAAAATATCCCAATGCCCCAGGGCAGTGATTGCCCTGTGTAGGGTGCCGTCTTACGGATTGGACGTTAAACAGGTGTCCTGACTCTCTGAGGTCATTAAAGATCCCATGGCACTGAACTCCGGTGTCCTGGCTAAATTCTCAATCTGGCCCTCGTACCATCACGGTCACCTAATAATCCCCAGTTTACAATTGGCTCATTCATCCCCCTCCTTTCCTCTGTAACTATTCCCCAGGTTGTTGCTGCAAATGAGAATGTGTTCTCAGTCAACTTACCTGGTAAAATAATGGATAAATAAATACAATTTAGAGGGCACGTTGGTCAGGATGATATCTATGAGGGTGCCTGAGTTTACGTATTTGGGGTTGTACCTGGTAGGTTCCATGATCATTTGGGTGAGATTGAGGGCATGTATCTTAGGTTGTAGGACGACCGGGGTGTTAAGCATATCCCAGTTTAGGTCACCGAGCAGTACAAACTCTGAAGATAAATGGGGGGTAATTCATTCACATATGGTGTCCAGGGCGCAGCTGGGGTCTGAGGGGGGTCTGTAACAAGCGGCAACAGTGAGAGACTTATTTCTGGAAGGGTGGATTCTTAAAAGTAGAAGCTCGAACTGTTTGGGCACAGACCTGGATAGTAAAGACAGAACTCTGCATGCTATCTCTGCAGTAGATTGCAACTCCACCCCTTTTGGCAGTTCTATCTTGGCGGAAAATGTTATAGTTGGGGATAGAAATCTCAGAATTTTTGGTGGCCTTCCTAAGCCAGGATTCAGACACGGCTAGGACATCAGGCTTGGCAGAGTGTGCTAAAGCAGTAAAAAAAAAAAACTTAGGGAGGAGGCTTCTGATGTTAACATGCATGAAACCAAAGCTTTTACGGTTACAGAAGTCAACAAATGATAGCGCCTGGGAAATAAGAGTGGAACTGGGGGCTACAGGGCCTGGGTTAACCTCTACATCACCAGAGGAACAGAGGAGGAGGAGGATAAGGGTACAGCTAAAGCCTATAAGAACTGGTCGTCTAGTGCGTTGGGGACGGAGAATAAAAGGAGCAGATTTCTGGGCGTGATAAAATAGATTCATTAGAGAGAGGCATAAATTAATCACAGGTATTGATCAGGAGAGCTAAGACAACCCAGGCCTGCTTTTTGCCCAGGCCTGCTCTATCCTCTCCCTCTATCCTCTATCCTCTCCCTCCTCCCACTATCCTCTCCCTCTATCCTTCCTCTCTCCCTCTATTCTCCCTCTCTCCCTCTCTCCTTCTATCCTCTCCCTCTATCATCCCCCTCCTCCCTCTATCCTCACTCTCTTTCTCTATCCTCTCCCTCTATCCTCCCCCTCCTCCCTCTATCCTCACTCTCTTTCTCTATCCTCTCCCTCTATCCTCTCCCTCTATCCTCCCCCTCCTCCCTCTATCCTCACTCTCTTTCTCTATACTCTCCCTCTATCCTCCCCCTCCTCCCTCTATCCTCACTCTCTTTCTCTATCCTCTCCCTCTATCCTCCCCCTCCTCCCTCTATCCAACCCTCTCTTTCTCTATCCTCTCCCTCTATCCTCCCTCTATCCCAACCCTCTCTTTCTCTATCCTTTTACTTTTTATTTAACCTTTATTTAACTAGGTAAGTCAGTTAAGAACATATTCTTATTTACAATGATGGCCTACATTGGCCAAACCCGGAGGACGCTGGGCCAAATGTGCGCCGCCCTATGGGACTCCCAATCACGGCCAGTTGTGATACAGCCAAGAGAGGAGAGAGGAGGCAGAGAAGAGGTGGTGGAGAGCAGAGGTGAGGTGGGGGAAAGAGAGGAGAGAGAGAAGAGGTGGGGGAGAGAGAGGAGAGAGAGAAGAGGTGGGGGAAAGAGAGGAGAGAGAGAAGAGGTGGGGGAAAGAGAGGTGAGAGAGAAGAGGTGGGGGACAGAGGATGCAGAGAAGAGATGGGGAGAGAGGTGAGGTGGGGAGAGAGGTGAGGTGGGGGAGAGAGAGGTGAGGTGGGGGAGAGAGAGGTGAGGTGGGGAGAGAGAGGAGGCAGAGAAGAGCTGGGGGAGAGAGAGGTGAGGTTGGGAGAGAGGAGGCAGAAAAGAGGTTGGGGAGAGAGAGGAGGCAGAAAAGAGGTGGGGGAGAGAGAGGTGAGGTTGAGGAGAGAGGAGGCAGAAAAGAGGTGGGGAGAGAGATGTGAGGTTGAGGAGAGAGGAGGAAGAAAAGAGGTGGGGGACAGAGAGGAGGCAGAAAAGAGGTGGGGGAGAGAGAGGAGGGAGAGAAGATGTTGCGGAGAGAGAGAGGAGGCAGAGAAGAGGTTGGGGAGAGAGAGGAGGCAGAGAAGAGGTTGGGGAGAGAGGAGGCAGAGAAGAGGTTGGGGAGAGAGAGAGACAGATGCAGAGAAGAGGTGGGGGGAGAGAGAGGAGGCAGAGAAGAGATGGGGAGAGAGAGGAGGCAGAGAAGAGGTGGGGGAGAGAGAGGAGGCAGAGAAGAGGTGGGGAGAGAGGGGAGGCAGAGAAGAGGTAGGTGGGGGAGAGAGAGAGAGAGAAGAGGTGGGGGAGAGAGAGGAGGCAGAGAAGAGGTGGGGGAGAGAGAGGAGGCAGAGAAGAGGTGGGGGAGAGAGAGGAGGCAGAGAAGAGGTGGGGGAGAGAGGAGGCAGAGAAGAGGTAGGGGGAGAGAGGAGGCAGAGAAGAGGTGGGGGAGAGAGAGGGAGGCAGAGAAGAGGTGGGGGAGAGGAGGCAGAGAAGAGGTGGGGAGAGAGAGGGGAGAGAGAAGAGGTGGGGGGAGAGAGGAGAGAGAGAAGAGATGGGGGGAGAGAGGTGAGGAGGCAGGGGGGAGAGAGGTGAGGTGGGGGAGAGAGAGGTGAGGGAGAGGGGGGAGAGAGGAGGAGGTGGGGAGAGAGAGGAGGCAGAGAAGAGCTGGGGGAGAGAGAGGTGAGGTTGGGGAGAGAGGAGGCAGAAAAGAGGTTGGGGAGAGAGAGGAGGCAGAAAAAGAGGTGGGGAGAGAGAGGTGAGGTTGAGGAGAGAGGAGGCAGAAAAGAGGTGGGGGAGAGAGATGAGGTTGAGGAGAGAGAGGGAGGAAGAAAAGAGGTGGGGACAGAGAGGAGGCAGAGAAGAGGTGGGGAGAGAGAGGAGGGAGAGAAGATGTTGCGGAGAGAGAGGAGGCAGAGAAGAAGTAGGGGGAGAGAGGTGAGGTTGGGGAGAGAGGAGGCAGAGAAGAGTTGGGGGAGAGAGAGGAGGCAGAGAAGAGGTGGGGGAGAGAGAGCAGGCAGAGAAGAGGTGGGGGAGAGAGAGGAGGCAGAGAAGAGGTAGGGGGAGAGAGAGGTGAGGTTGGGGAGAGAGGAGGCAGAGAAGAGGTGGGGAGAGAGAGGTGAGGTTGGGGAGAGAGAGGAGGCAGAGAAGAGGTGGGGGAGAGAGAGGAGGCAGAGAAGAGGTGGGGGAGAGAGAGGAGGGAGAGAAGATGGTGCGGAGAGAGAGAGGAGGCAGAGAAGAGGTGGGGGGGAGAGAGTGGAGGAGGCAGAGAAGAGGTGGGGAGAGAGTGGAGGAGGCAGAGAAGAGGTTGGGGAGAGAGAGGAGGCAGAGAAGAGGTGGGGGACAGAGGATGCAGAGAAGAGGTGGGGGGAGCAGAGAAGAGGTAGGGGGAGAGAGGTGAGGTTGGGGAGAGAGGAGGCAGAGAAGAGGTGGGGGAGAGAGAGGAGGCAGAGAAGAGGTGGGGGAGAGAGGAGGCAGAGAGGTTGGGGAGAGAGAGGAGGCAGAGAAGAGGTGGGGGAGAGAGTGGAGGAGGCAGAGAAGAGGTTGGGGAGAGAGAGGAGGCAGAGAAGAGGTGGGGACAGAGGATGCAGAGAAGAGGTGGGGGGAGCAGAGAAGAGGTAGGGGGGAGAGAGGTGAGGTTGGGGAGAGAGAGGAGGCAGAGAAGAGGTGGGGGAGAGAGAGGAGGCAGAGAAGAGGTGGGGGAGAGAGGGGAGGCAGAGAAGAGGTAGGGGAGAGAGAGGAGGCAGAGAAGAGGTGGGGGGCAGAGAAGAGGTGGGGAGAGAGAGGAGGCAGAGAAGAGGTGGGGAGAGAGAGGAGGCAGAGAAGAGGTGGGGGGAGAGTGAGGTTGGGGGAGAGAGGAGGCAGAGAAGAGGTGGGGAGAGAGAGGAGGCAGAGAAGAGGTGGGGGAGAGAGAGGAGGCAGAGAAGAGGTGGGGGGAGCAGAGAAGAGGTAGGGGGAGAGAGGTGAGGTTGGGGAGAGAGAGGAGGCAGAGAAGAGGGGGGGGAGGGGAGGCAGAGAAGAGGTGGGGGAGAGAGAGGAGGCGGAGAGAGGGGAGGCAGAGAAGAGGTAGGGGAGAGAGAGGGAGGCAGAGAAGAGGTGGGGAGAGAGAGAGGAGGCAGAGAAGAGGTGGGGGAGAGGAGGCAGAGAAGAGGTGGGGAGAGAGAGGAGGCAGAGAAGAGGTGGGGGGGAGAGAGAGGAGGCGGAGAGAGGGAGGCAGAGAAGAGGTGGGGGGAGAGGAGGCAGAGAAGAGGTGGGGGAGAGAGAGGAGGCAGAGAAGAGGTGGGGGAGAGAGGAGGCAGAGAAGAGGTGGGGGGGAGAGAGGTGAGGTTGGGGAGAGAGGAGGCAGAGAAGAGGTGGGGGAGAGAGAGGAGGCAGAGAAGAGGTGGGGGAGAGGAGAGGAGGCAGAGAAGAGGTAGGGGGAGAGAGGTGAGGTTGGGGAGAGAGGAGGCAGAGAAGAGGTGGGGAGAGAGAGGATGCAGAGAAGAGGTGGGGGTGAGAGAGGTGAGGTTGGGGGAGAGAGAGGAGGCAGAGAAGAGGTGGGGGAGAGAGGGGAGGCAGAGAAGAGGTAGGGGGAGAGAGAGGAGGAAGAGAAGAGGTGGGGAGAGAGAGGAGGCAGAGAAGAGGTAGGGGAGAGAGAGGAGGCAGAGAAGAGGTGGGGGAGAGAGGGGAGGCAGAGAAGAGGTAGGGGAGAGAGAGGAGGCAGAGAAGAGGTGGGGGGAGAGAGAGGAGGAAGAGAAGAGGTAGAGAGAGAGAGGAGGCAGAGAAGACGTGGGGGAGAGAGAGGAGGCAGAGAAGAGGTGGGGGGAGAGAGGGAGGCAGGGAAGAGGTGGGGGGAAAGAGGAGGCAGAGAAGAGGTAGGGGAGAGAGAGGAGGCAGAGAAGAGGTGTGGGAGAGAGAGGAGGCAGAGAAGAGGTGGGGGGAGAGAGGAGGCAGAGAAGAGGTGGGGGGAGAGGTGAGGTTGGGGAGAGAGGAGGCAGAGAAGAGGTGGGGGAGAGAGAGGAGGCAGAGAAGAGGTGGGGAGAGAGAGGAGGCAGAGAAGAGGTGGGGGGGGAGCAGAGAAGAGGTAGGGGGAGAGAGGTGAGGTTGGGGAGAGAGAGGAGGCAGAGAAGAGGTAGGGGAGAGAGAGGAGTCAGAGAAGAGGTGGGGAGAGAGAGGAGGCAGAGAAGAGGTGGGGGGGGAGAGGAGGCAGAGAAGAGGTGGGGGGGAGAGAGGAGGCAGAGAAGAGGTGGGGGGAGAGAGGAGGCAGAGAAGAGGTGGGGGGAGAGGTGAGGTTGGGGAGAGAGGAGGCAGAGAAGAGGTGGGGGAGAGAGAGGAGGCAGAGAAGAGGTGGGGGGGGAGCAGAGAAGAGGTAGGGGGAGAGAGGTGAGGTTGGGGAGAGAGAGGAGGCAGAGAAGAGGTGGGGGAGGGGAGGCAGAGAAGAGGTGGGGGAGAGAGAGGAGGCGGAGAGAGGGGAGGCAGAGAAGAGGTAGGGGAGAGAGAGGAGGCAGAGAAGAGGTGGGGGGAGAGAGAGGAGGTAGAGAAGAGGTGGGGGAGAGGAGGCAGAGAAGAGGTGGGGAGAGAGAGGAGGCAGAGAAGAGGTGGGGGAGAGAGGAGGCAGAGAAGAGGTGGGGGGGAGAGAGGTGAGGTTGGGGGAGAGAGGAGGCAGAGAAGAGGTGGGGGAGAGAGAGGAGGCAGAGAAGAGGTGGGGGAGAGAGAGGAGGCGGAGAAGAGGTAGGGGGAGAGAGGTGAGGTTGGGGAGAGAGGAGGCAGAGAAGAGGTGGGGGGAGAGAGAGGATGCAGAGAAGAGGTGGGGGTGAGAGAGGTGAGGTTGGGGAGAGAGAGGAGGCAGAGAAGAGGTGGGGGAGAGAGGGAGGCAGAGAAGAGGTGGGGGAGAGAGAGGAGGCAGAGAAGAGGTGGGGGGAGAGAGAGGAGGCAGAGAAGAGGTAGGGGAGAGAGAGGAGGCAGAGAAGAGGTGGGGGAGAGAGGGAGGCAGAGAAGAGGTAGGGGAGAGAGAGGAGGCAGAGAAGAGGTGGGGGAGAGAGAGGAGGAAGAGAAGAGGTAGAGAGAGAGAGGAGGCAGAGAAGAGGGGGGAGAGAGAGGAGGCAGAGAAGAGGTGGGGGAGAGAGGGGAGGCAGGGAAGAGGTGGGGGGGAGAGAGGAGGCAGAGAAGAGGTAGGGGAGAGAGAGGAGGCAGAGAAGAGGTGGGGGAGAGAGAGGAGGCAGGGAAGAGGTGGGGGAGAGGAGGCGAGGTTGGGGAGAGAGGAGGCAGAGAAGAGGTGGGGGAGAGAGAGGAGGCAGAGAAGAGGTGGGGGGAGGAGGCAGAGACGAGGTGGGGGAGAGAGAGTAGGCAGAGAAGAGGTGGCTGAGATCAGAGGTGAGGTGGCACACAAACAAAGAAACACACAAACAGCCAGCCCTGCCAACATTTCCCTCCCTGCAGCTTTTGACCCCTCCAGGAGGATCATCCATCCAGAAACACCCATCTGTGCCTGTCTTTCCAAAGAGATGAGAGGGGTGTGTGTGCGGACGTGTGTGTGTTTGTGTGTTAGAGAGAGCAGCATAACCAGCACAGTCCTGAGCTCTGAGAATAGAATACACTGCATGTATGATACATGGCCCATACATTCTACACACACACACACACACACACACACACACACACACACACACACACACACACACACACACACACACACACACACACACATACACTCTGTTAGATGAGGTGCCAGTCCCCAGCTGCAGTCACTGTCAAAAAGGCCATCCCAGCTGTGCCTCTGGAGCTGGGTCACCTGATCCATGTCCTCACCTTTGGCCTCATTTCCTGTCACTGATGACCAATGAAAGTAGAGGCAATCCCCCCAGGCCCCTCCCCCAGAGTTACTGAGGATTTGTCGCAATGTTCTGATTCCAGTATGACTTGGACTTCCTATTCTGACTTTCTGCTTGTCTTGACTTTGTCAAATATTAAAGTAGTACCACACTGTTTGATGACAACGTTGTTGGCTGGTGAATCACACTATACAGGAAGTAATCCCACGTGCCTCACACACAACAGTAGCTTGGTAAGCCCTTTATTGACTGCAATACAACACAATCAATCAATGTTCAACTAGGATATTTGATTTATTCAGTACCGTACTGTACAGTAGAGTGTATTGTATAATAAAGCAAACAGACTTAACCTCAGTATAGCCTAACTGTAGGATAATTAATGAATAGCCCACAGCTATCGTACACACACACACACACACATTGAAAGGATTAGTTTCTTTGATGTGGATTAGTGAGCTAATAGAATGGTCTACTGTGGCTACAGGAGGACTAGTGGTGTGGTAGACCTGGCAGCATGTCTCTGAACGTTGGCCTGTAGAAATACATGGATATAGAGAGGCTGGGAGAAAAGACTAGGGATGCCCTTAGTGGAGAAGCCTATCTATGCTGCTATACGTCTCTATACAGATCTTAATTTGAGCCAGTTTGCTACAGCAGGACAATAATCCTGCACCAACAGCAAATGTGTATTATAATGAATGGATATTTTTGTAGTGATTGATATATTTTTTGTTAAAGAAAATCAAGTCTGACATTTCAAAGTGGAAATTGCAAACAGTAGAAGCCTTTTTAAAACTCCTGCGGTGCAGGAAAATTCTCAGCAACTAAACTGACCAAATTAAGATCCTACAGCTGTAAACCTTTTCCTAGACTAAAAAACACTTTCAATTGAGATACCTGCCAATTCATTACCCTGAATGTACATTTAAGCGATGCGTTGATTGTTGCATTTCTCAGGGAAGTCCACAGGTCGATTGGTTATCTATCTGTTTCACAGGAGGTTGGTCTCACCTTAAGTACCAACAACAGGCTTGTGGTAATGGAGAGGAATCAGTGGAATGGTATCAAATACATCAGATTCATGGTTTCCATGGTTTCCAGGTGTTTGATGTCATTCCATTTGCTCCATTCCATTATTATGAGCCGTTCCTCCCCTCAGCAGCCTCCTGTGATCTGTTTTCTATCCTGAGGTCGGATTGGTTGCCTGTTACACATTATGGTTTCAGAAGCCAGGATAATTAGGATTGATTTCTGAGAAAGCTACATTTCTACTACCTCCCTTCCAGCTAAAGCTCTCTGTTGAAGTATTGAAACCAGCGCTGCTGAGCCAGCTGCTGCCGAGCCA
Source organism: Oncorhynchus nerka (assembly GCF_034236695.1). Classification (NCBI taxonomy): domain Eukaryota; kingdom Metazoa; phylum Chordata; class Actinopteri; order Salmoniformes; family Salmonidae; genus Oncorhynchus; species Oncorhynchus nerka. The sequence continues at coordinate 76,700,398 of NC_088407.1, read as the reverse complement.
GCTGCTGCCGAGGTGTGTTGTGTTTATTTGTTCCATATGAGGCTCTTTTATTAAACAAAGACACATCTCTGGTCTCTCTCCTTCACCTCTCAATTTGTGTTGTTGTGCTTGGGGTGTGTGTGTGTTTGTGTGTCTCAACTCCCTAACCCAATTCCCTTGGACCTCAATGAGCCTGCATTATATATTCCTTTGTTTTTCTAGGTAAGGCACGGAATTATACGGTAGCGCTCGCTGCTCTGGAGGAAATTAGAGTTGTGATCGCAGAAGATTGTGAGCGCAATTTGTTTTTGGAAGCTTGTATGTTTTTCCGGGGAAAAGCCACATTGAAAAGAAAATGGGCAATTATTGATCGGCAAAGTCATTTAGGGTGGTGTGGTTCAGATAGGAAGCCTTAAATGTAAACTTAGAACTATTTTCCTGATAATGGAAGTTGAAATGAATCTCTGCGACTAGATCCACCAGCCAAGGTCATTTCAGAGCAGCCTGCTGCGGCATTCCTTGGTTGCTCGAACTGTGTGTGTGTGTGTTTTGCATTCGTTGTTTGCCTGCCCGTGATTGTGTGGGTGGGCCTTTGTGAGTGTGAGTGTGAGGGTGTGTGCTTATGGGCTAGTGTGTGTGTGTTTCTTCATACATGCGTGTGTGCGCGCTTGTGTGTGCACGCTTGCATACGTGTATGTGCGTGTGTGCGTTTGAGCGCGTGTGTGTGTGTGTGTGTGTGTGCATCATTCATTGGGGATTGAGTCTTGCTTAATGGGCTCCAATTACATCTGATGCTTGCATCCATCCTGGGCCTGGCCCTGTCGCCACGGCAGCAGGAGAGTGTGGGTGTCACTGCTCTAAGCCGTCACCATGGATTATGGGATGGATGTGCAGCCAGGGAGGGTCTGAAGCTGAATACACACACACATGCACGCAAAGGGTGGCTACTTTGAAGAATCTATAATATAAAATATATATAGATTTGTTTATGTCACGCCCTGACCTTAGATATCTCTGTTTCTATATATTTTGGTTAGGTCAGGGTGTGACTACGGTGGGTACTCTAGTGTTGTATGTCTAGGGGTTTTGTATGTCTATGGGTTTTGTATGTCTATGGGTTTTGTATGTCTAGGGGTTTTGTATGTCTATGGGTTTTGTATGTCTATGGGTTTTGTATGTCTATGGGTTTTGTATGTCTATGGGTTTTGTATGTCTATGGGTTTTGTATGTCTAGGGGTTTTGTATGTCTATGGGTTTTGTATGTCTAGGGGTTTGTATGTCTAGGGGTTTGTATGTCTAGGGGTTTTGTATGTCTAGGGGTTTGTATGTCTAGGGGTTTTGTATGTCTAGGGATTTGTATGTCTAAGGGTTTTGTATGTCTAGGGGTTTGTATGTCTAGGGGTTTTGTATGTCTATGGGTTTTGTATGTCTATGGGTTTTGTATGTCTAGGGGTTTTGTATGTCTAGGGGTTTTGTATGTCTAGGGGTTTTGTATGTCTAGGGGTTTGTATGTCTAGGGGTTTTGTATGTCTAGGGGTTTTGTCTATGTTGGCCTGATATGGTTCCCAATCAGAGACAGCTGTTTATCGTTGTCTCTGATTGGGGATCATATTTAGGCAGGCCTTTTTTCCCCCACTTTCTGGTGTGGGATCTTGACTATGTGTAGTTGCCTGTCAGCACTATTTTGTATAGCGTCACGTTTCGGTTGTTCTTTGTTGTTTTGTTTAGTGAGTTTCAGTTTATTAAAATATGTGGAAATCTACACACGCTGTGCCTTGGTCTCATTATGACGAATGTGACAGTTTAACACTTTTTTGGTGACTACGTGATTCCATATGTGTAATTTAATGCTTTTGATGTCGTCACTACTGCAATATAGAAAATAGTAAAAATAAAGAAAAGCCCTTGAATGAGTCGGTCCAAACTTTTGACTGGTACTATATATTATTTAGTATTTGTAAAGACAAGATTAAATTGAGAATAGTCTGATGGGTGAGAATATTGTCACTTGTGAATGATGCCCAGTGTGTGCAGACTAATCGAAGAAAAAGTGCAAGCTACATTTAGTGTTATTATACCACCTGATCAAAACATACAGGCATATAGGCTACTTTTAGAGTTATTATACCACCTGACCAAAACATAGGCTATGGGCTACATTTAGAGTTATTATACCACCTGATCAAAACTGGGCAAATCAGTTAAGAACAGTTAAGAACACATTCTTATTTTCAATGACTGCCTTGGAACAATGGGTTAACTGCCTTGTTCAGGGGCGGAACGACAGATTTTTACCATGGCAGGTTATATGTAAAGACTAGATTAAATTGAGAATAGTCTGATGAGTGAGAATAGTATCAAGTGCTTTCAGATAGTGAATGAGAGACTGATGAAGTGTGTGCAGCCTGCGCAAGAAACAGGTCAGAGCTCATGCCTTTCATGTAACATTTTTCAAATCATCACTAGTCATATCATACAGCCTTAGAATGTACAAAAAAAATTGAAAAAATAGCCTGACGTTTTTATCACAATTAAAGTTGAATAAATAACTCTAAATGAAGCATGTCGTAAAGGACCTGTTTCTTTGTCAACCTCTCAACACAGAATAGAAGCATGTGCGCTACCTCGGAAATCATTTGGATAAAATATCCTTTTTATTTTATTCAGCTATGTTCAATTGTGTTCTTCTTAATATAAAATAATATACAAATAATGCCACCGGAATTATGAGCAAATCTCATCTGCTAATTGAACTAGTGTAGCCCACAGCCATATGGCATAGCCAGATCAGGGCCTAACATAAGGACAACTCAGAATATGCTTTTCTGTTCTTCTGACATGAGCTACATTTTCTTCACATCGTGTTTCTTTAGACCTGTCTAAAATTAATAATGGATTTATTGTGATGGATATAGTTTATATTAAATGGATTTATTCATTTTTAAAAAATGTAGATGTTCCAAAGGTCTGCATCGGGGGCTGGTAGGCTATGCGTGGAAGATGCCAAACATGTTTTCGTTAATGAATGGTCATTTACCATGAGACCAGCAGTTATTTGCATGACAATCACTGACTGACAAAATTTCATGACCACCACAGCCCTACCTAACACTCACTCGCACACACACGTACGTACGCACACACGCGCACACACACACTCACTCTCCTGGCTTGATAAATAACCTTGAAGGAAATGACAAATGACTCAAGTCTTAAAGCTTTGTTCTCGCTGACTAAATCATGGTGGGTAATATCATTTTCTTTCCTAATCTTTTTTTTACAGGAAGAAGTTGTTCTCTGAATTCCCAAGTGAGGATTCTGTGAGGCTTCTAAAAAAAGGTAAGCACCTTTAGGATGGAGGATACTTTCAGGGTTTGGGATGGTTGGACCTTTAGGATGGAGGATACTTTCAGGGTTTGGGATGGTTGGACCTTTAGGATGGAGGATACTTTCAGGGTTTGGGATGGTTGGACTAAGACGGATGTTTGATCAGAAGGTAAAGGACAGATCATCATTTGGGCCAGTGGAGGCTTCTGAGGGGAGGACGGCTCATGATAATGGCTGGAACTGAATGAATGGAATGGCATCAAACTATGTGTTGGATGTATTTGATAACATTCCATTCATTCCACTCCAGCCGTTACCACAAGCCCATCCTCCCCAAGTAAGGCGCCACCAACCTACTGTGACAAACTTTATGGTTGTTTTGTTTTTTTACCCCCTTTTTCTCCCCAAAAACATGGTATCCAATTGTTAGTAGTTACTGTCTGGTCTCATCACTACAACTCCCGTACCGGCTCGGGAGAGACGAAGGTCGAGAGCCATGCGTCCTCTGAAACACAACCCAACCAAGCCGCACTGCTTCTTAACACAGCACGCATCCAACCCGGAAGCCAGCCGCACCAATGTGTCGGAGGAAACACCATACACCTAGCAACCTGTTCAGCGTGCACTGCGCCTGGCCCGCCACAGGAGTTGCTAGTGCGCAATGAGACAAGGATATCCCTACCGGCCAAGCCCTTTATGGTTGTATATAAGCTTCCTGTGTGTGCTTGTGACCATGTAAAATCTGGGTTTTCTTATTGGGCTGTAGAACTCAGCTGCACAGTAGTTTATACAATTTTACTGGCTATGTGACATTTGTGTATTGAGCAGGCTTGGATGGGCGGAACTGAGATAAACTGGGGTGAACTGAACTGAATGTAGCCGGGCTGGGCAGAACACGCATTTGCTATCACTGCTGTGTTGTCCTGTCCTGACCAGTATTACTCTAGTTTAGGTAGTCCCCTCACTAATGAGCAGCATTGCTGTGACCACAAGGAGACACAAGAAGCCGTCCGTCCTTCCAAAGGGATGTTGTGTTATTCATGATAATAGAGGATGCCAGTGCTGTGTTCTTATTAAGGGCAGGGAACCCAGCCAGGCAGTAACAGACAGGCAGTAACAGACAGGCAGTAACAGACAGCCAGCCAGCCAGCCAGCAGACAGACAGACAGACAGACAGACAGACAGACAGACAGACAGACAGACAGACACAGACAGACAGACAGACAGACAGACAGACAGACAGACAGACAGACAGACAGACAGACAGACAGACAGACAGACAGACAGACACAGACAGACAGACAGACACAGACAGACAGACACAGACAGACAGACACAGACAGACACAGACAGACAGACACAGACAGACAGACAGACACAGACAGACAGACAGACAGACAGCCTTGCAGCATCACTCCTAGCCAGAAACAGAAACAGACTATTGTACCAAGTCAAGCAGAATGGTTTAGAAAGAGAAACAGACAGCAGCCTAAATGCAGCTCATCTTTCAGGCATCTTTCACTGAGCTAACTGGAGAATGACTGCAGCAGCAGCAACAACACTCACGCCCATCCCCGTCCCCATAGACACACCATTATAAAAACACTCACGCCCATCCCCGTCCCCATAGACACACCACTCACGCCCATCCCCGTCCCCATAGACACAACATTGTAACAACACTCACGCCCATCCCCGTCCCCATAGACACACCATTATAACAACACTCACGCCCATCCCCGTCCCCATAGACACACCACTCACGCCCATCCCCGTCCCCATAGACACACCATTATAACAACACTCACGCCCATCCCCGTCCCCATAGACACACCATTATAACAACACTCACGCCCATCCCCGTCCCCATAGACACACCGTTATATCAACACTCACGCCCCATCCCCGTCCCCATAGACACACCATTATAACAACACTCACGTCCCATCCCCGTCCCCATAGACACACCACTCACACCCATCCCCGTCCCCATAGACACACCATTATATCAACACTCACGTCCCATCCCCGTCCCCATAGACACACCATTATATCAAAACTCACGTCCCCGTCCCCATAGACACAGCATTATATCAACACACACCATCCTCGACCCCATAGACACAGCATTATATCAACACTCACCATCCCCGTCCCCATAGACACACCATTATAACAACACTCACGTCCATCCCCGTCCCCATAGACACACCTTTATAACAACACTCACGCCCATCCCCATCCCCATAGACACACCATTATATCAAAACTCACGTCCCCGTCCCCATAGACACAGCATTATATCAACACACACCATCCCCGTCCCCATAGACACACCATTATATCAACACTCACCATCCCCGTCCCCATAGACACACCATTATAACAACACTCACCATCCCCGTCCCCATAGACACAGCATTATATCAACACTCACCATCCCCGTCCCCATAGACACACCATTATAACAACACTCCCCATCCCCGTCCCCATAGACACAGCATTATATCAACACTCACCATCCCCGTCCCCATAGACACAGCATTATATCAACACACACCGTCCCCGTCCCCATAGACACACCATTATAACAACACACACCATCCCCGTCCCCATAGACACACCATTATAACAACACACACCATCCCCGTCCCCATAGACACACCATTATAACAACACACACCATCCTCGTCCCCATAGACACACCATTATATCAACACACACCATCCCCTTGCCCATAGACACACCATTATATCAACACTCACGTCCCATCCCCGTCCCCATAGACACACCATTATATCAACACACACCATCCCCGTCCCCATAGACACAGCATTATATCAACACACACCATCCCCGTCCCCATAGACACACCATTACATCAACACACACCATCCCCGTCCCCATAGACACACCATTATATCAACACTCACGCCCATCCCCGTCCCCATAGACACACCATTATAACAACACACACCATCCCCGTCCCCATAGACACACCATTATACAACACCACACACACCATCCCCTCCCCATAGACACCCCACCATTATAACAACACTCACGCCCCATATCATCCCCGTCCCCATAGACACACCATTATATCAACATCACGTCCCATCCCCGTCCCCATAGACACACCATTATAACAACACACACCATCCCGTCACCATCCCGTCCCCATAGACACACCATTATATCAACACACACCATCCCCGTCCCCATAGACACAGACAGTCCCATCCCCGTCCCATAACCATTATAACAACACTCACGCCCATCCCCGTCCCCATAGACACACCATTATAACAACACACACCATCCCCGTCCCCATAGACACACCATTATATCAACACACACCATCCCCGTAGACCCCATAGACACCACCATAGACACACCATTATAACAACACTCACGTCCCATCCCCGTCCCCATAGACACACCACATCAACACACACCATCCCCGTCCCCATAGACACACCATTATAACAACACTCACGTCCCATCCCCGTCCCCATAGACACACCATTATATCAACACTCACGTCCCCGTCCCCATAGACACAGCATTATATCAACACACACCATCCTCGTCCCCATAGACACAGCATTATATCAACACTCACCATCCCCGTGCCCATAGACACACCATTATAACAACACACACCATCCCCATCCCCATAGACACACCACTCACGCCCATCCCCGTCCCCATAGACACACCATTATATCAACACTCACGCCCATCCCCGTCCCCATAGACACACCATTATAACAACACTCACGTCCCATCCCCGTCCCCATAGAAACACCATTATATCAACACTCACGTCCATCCCCGTCCCCATAGAAACACCATTATAACAACACTCACGCCCATCCCGTCCCCATAGACACACCATTATAACAACACTCACGCCATCCCGTCCCCATAGACACACCATTATATCAACACTCATCCCCATCCCCATTATCAACACTCACGCCATCCCGTCCCCATAGACACACCATTATAACAACCATCCCCATCCCCATAGACACACCCATCACGCCCCCCGTCCCCATAGACACACCATTATAACAACACTCACGCCCATCCCCGTCCCCATAGACACACCATTATAACAACACTCACGCCCATCCCCGTCCCCATAGAAACACCATTATATCAACACTCACACCATCCCCGTCCCCATAGAAACACCATTATAACAACACTCCCCATCCTCGTCCCCAGACACACCATTATAACACCATCACGCCCATCCCCGTCCCCATAGACACACCATTATAACAACACTCATCCCCCGTCCCCATAGACACACCATCCACTCACGCCCCCATCCCCCCCATAGACACACCATTATATCAACACTCACGTCCCATCCCCGTCCCCATAGACACACCATTATATCAACACTCACGTCCCCGTCCCCATAGACACAGCATTATATCAACACACACCATCCTCGTCCCCATAGACACAGCATTATATCAACACTCACCATCCCCGTCCCCATAGACACACCATTATAACAACACTCACGTCCCATCCCCGTCCCCATAGACACAGCATTATATCAACACTCACCATCCCCGTCCCCATAGACACACCATTATATCAACACTCACGTCCCATCCCGTCCCCATAGACACACCATTATATCAACACTCACACCCATCCCCGTCCCCATAGACACACCATTATAACAACACACACCATCCCCGTGCCCATAGACACACCATTATATCAACACACACCATCCCCGTCCCCATAGACACACCATTATAACAACACACACCATCCCCGTCCCCATAGACACACAATTATATCAACACACACCATCCCCGTGCCCATAGACACAGCATTATATCAACACTCACGTCCCTTCCCCGTCCCCATAGACACACCATTATAACAACACTCACGCCCATCCCCGTCCCCATAGAAACACCATTATAACAACACTCACGTCCCATCCCCGTCCCCATAGACACACCATTATATCAACACTCACGTCCATCCCCGTCCCCATAGAAACACCATTATAACAACACTCACGCCCATCCCCGTCCCCATAGACACACCATTATAACAACACTCACGCCCATCCCCGTCCCCATAGACACACCACTCACGCCCATCCCCGTCCCCATAGACACACCATTATAACAACACTCACGCCCATCCCCGTCCCCATAGACACACCATTATAACAACACTCACGCCCATCCCCGTCCCCATAGACACACCGTTATATCAACACTCATGCCCCATCCCCGTCCCCATAGACACACCGTTATAACAACACACACCATCCCCGTCCCCATAGACACACCATTATAACAACACTCACGTCCCATCCCCGTCCCCATAGACACACCACTCACGCCCATCCCCGTCCCCATAGACACACCATTATATCAACACTCACGTCCCATCCCCGTCCCCATAGACACACCATTATATCAACACTCACGTCCCCGTCCCCATAGACACAGCATTATATCAACACTCACGTCCCATCCCCGTCCCCATAGACACACCATTATATCAACACTCACCATCCCCGTCCCCATAGACACACCATTATAACAACACTCACGTCCCATCCCCGTCCCCATAGACACACCATTATAACAACACTCACCATCCCTGTCCCCATAGACACACCATTATAACAACACTCACGTCCCATCCCCGTCCCCATAGACACACCATTATAACAACACTCACGTCCATCCCCGTCCCCATAGACACAGCATTATATCAACACTCACGTCCCCGTCCCCATAGACACAGCATTATATCAACACACACCATCCTCGTCCCCATAGACACAGCATTATATCAACACTCACCATCCCCGTGCCCATAGACACACCATTATAACAACACACACCATCCCCATCCCCATAGACACACCACTCACGCCCATCCCCGTCCCCATAGACACACCATTATATCAACACTCACGCCCATCCCCGTCCCCATAGACACACCACTCACGTCCCCATCCCCGTCCCCATAGAAACACCATTATATCAACACTCACGTCCATCCCCGTCCCCATAGAAACACCATTATAACAACACTCACGCCCATCCTCGTCCCCATAGACACACCATTATAACACCACTCACGCCCATCCCCGTCCCCATAGACACACCATTATAACAACACTCACGCCCATCCCCGTCCCCATAGACACACCATTATAACAACACTCACGCCCCATCCCCGTCCCCATACACACACCATTATAACAACACTCACGTCCCATCCCCGTCCCCATAGACACACCATTATATCAACACTCACGTCCCCGTCCCCATAGACACAGCATTATATCAACACACACCATCCTCGTCCCCATAGACACAGCATTATATCAACACTCACCATCCCCGTCCCCATAGACACACCATTATAACAACACTCACGTCCCATCCCCGTCCCCATAGACACAGCATTATATCAACACTCACCATCCCCGTCCCCATAGACACACCATTATATCAACACTCACGTCCCATCCCCGTCCCCATAGACACACCATTATATCAACACTCACACCCATCCCCGTCCCCATAGACACACCATTATAACAACACACACCATCCCCGTGCCCATAGACACACCATTATATCAACACACACCATCCCCGTCCCCATACACACCATTATAACAACACCACCATCCCCCGTCCCCATAGACACACCATTATATCAAACACACACCATCCCCGTCCCCATAGACACACCATTATATCAACACTCACGTCCCATCCCCGTCCCCATAGACACACCATTATAACAACACTCACGCCCATCCCCGTCCCCATAGACACACCATTATAACAACACTCACGCCCATCCCGTCCCCATAGACACACCATTATATCAACACTCACGTCCATCCCCGTCCCCATAGAAACACCATTATAACAACACTCACGCCCATCCCCGTCCCCATAGACACACCATTATAACAACACTCACGCCCATCCATAGACACACCACTCACGCCATCCCCGTCCCCATAGACACACCATTATAACAACACTCACGCCATCCCCGTCCCCATAGACACACCATTATAACAACACTCACGCCCATCCCCGTCCCCATAGACACACGTTATATCAACACTCACGCCCATCCCCGTCCCCATAGACACACCATTATAACAACACACACATCCCATCCCCGTCCCCATAGACACACCATTATAACAACACTCACGTCCCATCCCCGTCCCCATAGACACACCACTCACGCCCATCCCCGTCCCCATAGACACACCATTATATCAACACTCACGTCCCATCCCCGTCCCCATAGACACACCATTATATCAACACTCACGCCCATCCCCGTCCCCATAGACACAGCATTATATCAACACTCACGTCCCATCCCCGTCCCCATAGACACACCATTATATCAACACACACCATCCCCGTCCCCATAGACACACCATTATAACAACACACACCATCCCCGTCCCCATAGACACACCATTATAACAACACTCACGCCCATCCCCGTCCCCATAGACACACCATTATATCAACACTCACGTCCCATCCCCGTCCCCATAGACACACCATTATATCAACACTCACGTCCATCCCCGTCCCCATAGACACACCATTATATCAACACTCACGTCCCATCCCCGTCCCCATAGACACACCATTATATCAACACACACCATCCCCGTCCCCATAGACACACCATTATATCAACACACACCATCCCCGTCCCCATAGACACCCATTATATCAACACACACCATCCCGTCCCCATAGACACACCATTATATCAACACTCGTCCCATCCCCGTCCCCATAGAACACCATTATATCAACACTCACGCCCCATCCCCGTCCCCATAGACACACCATTATAACAACACTCACGCCATCCCCATCCCCATAGACACACCATTATATCAACACACGTCCCATCCCCGTCCCCATAGACACACCATTATATCAACACTCACGCCCCATCCCCGTCCCCATAGACACACCATTATATCAACACTCACGCCCCATCCCCGTCCCCATAGACACACCATTATATCAACACTCACGCCCATCCCCGTCCCCATAGAAACACCATTATAACAACACTCACGCCCATCCCGTCCCCATAGACACACCATTATAACAAAACTCACACCATCCCCGTCCCCATAGACACACCATTATATCAACACTCACGCCCATCCCCGTCCCCATAGACACACCATTATAACAACACTCACATCCCATCCCCGTCCCCATAGACACACCACTCACGCCCATCCCCGTCCCCATAGACACACCATTATAACAACACTCACGCCCATCCCCGTCCCCATAGAAACACCATTATAACAACACTCACGCCCCATCCCCGTCCCCATAGACACCACTCACGCCCATCACCGTCCCCATAGACACACCATTATAACAACACTCACGCCCATCCCCGTCCCCATAGACACACCACTCATGCCCATCCCCGTCCCCATAGACACACCATTATAACAACACTCACGCCATCCCCGTCCCCATAGACACACCATTATAACAACACTCACGCCCATCCCCGTCCCCATAGACACACCGTTATATCAACACTCACGCCCATCCCCGTCCCCATAGACACACCATTATAACAACACTCACATCCCATCCCCGTCCCCATAGACACACCACTCACGCCCATCCCCGTCCCCATAGACACACCATTATATCAACACTCACGTCCCATCCCCGTCCCCATAGACACACCATTATATCAACACTCACGTCCCCGTCCCCATAGACACAGCATTATATCAACACTCACGTCCCATCCCCGTCCCCATAGACACACCATTATATCAACACTCACCATCCCCGTCCCCATAGACACACCATTATAACAACACTCACGTCCCATCCCCGTCCCCATAGACACACCATTATAACAACACTCACCATCCCTGTCCCCATAGACACACCATTATAACAACACTCACGTCCCATCCCCGTCCTCATAGACACACCATTATAACAACACTCACGTCCATCCCCGTCCCCATAGACACAGCATTATATCAACACTCACGTCCCATCCCCGTCCCCATAGACACACCATTATAACAACACTCACACCCCATCCCCGTCCCCATAGACACACCATTATAACAACACTCACGTCCCCGTCCCCATAGACACAGCATTATATCAACACACACCATCCTCGTCCCCATAGACACAGCATTATATCAACACTCACCATCCCCGTCCCCATAGACACACCATTATAACAACAGTCCCCATCCCCGTCCCCATAGACACAGCATTATATCAACACTCACCATCCCCGTCCCCATAGACACAGCATTATATCAACACACACCATCCCCGTCCCCATAGACACACCATTACATCAACACACACCATCCCCGTGCCCATAGACACACCATTATATCAACACTCACGTCCCATCCCCGTCCCCATAGACACACCATTATATCAACACTCACGCCCATCCCCATACACCCATAGACACACCATTATAACAACACACACCATCCCCGTGCCCATAGACACACCATTATATCAACACACACCATCCCCGTCCCCATAGACACACCATTATATCAACACACACCATCCCCGTCCCCATAGACACACCATTATAACAACACACACCATCCCCGTGCCCATAGACACACCATTATAACAACACTCACGTCCCATCCCCGTCCCCATAGACACACCATTATAACAACACTCACGTCCCATCCCCATCCCCATAGACACACCATTATATCAACACTCACGTCCATCCCCGTCCCCATAGAAACACCATTATAACAACACTCACGCCCATCACCGTCCCCATAGACACACCATTATAACAACACTCACGCCCATCCCCGTCCCCATAGACACACCACTCATGCCCATCCCCGTCCCCATAGACACACCATTATAACAACACTCACGCCCATCCCCGTCCCCATAGACACACCATTATAACAACACTCACGCCCATCCCCGTCCCCATAGACACACCGTTATATCAACACTCACGCCCCATCCCCGTCCCCATAGACACACCATTATAACAACACTCACATCCCATCCCCGTCCCCATAGACACACCATATCAACGCCCATCCCCGTCCCCATAGACACACCATTATAACAACACTCACGTCCCATCCCCGTCCCCATAGACACACCATTATATCAACACACACCATCCCCGTTGCCCATAGACACACCATTATAACAACACACACCATCCCCGTCCCCATAGACACACCATTATAACAACACACACCATCCCGTGCCCATAGACACACCATTATATCAACACACACCATCCCCTTCCCCATAGACACACCATTATATCACACACACACCATCCCCGTCCCCATAGACACACCATTATTATAACATAGACACACCATCCCCATGTCCCCATAGACACACCATTATATCAACACCCACGTGCCCATCCCCGTCCCCATAGACACACCATTATATCAACACTCACGCCCATCCCCGTCCCCATAGACACACCATTATAACAACACTCACGCCCATCCCCGTGCCCATAGACACACCATTATATCAACACACACCATCCCCGTCCCCATAGACACACCATTATAACAACACACACAATCCCCGTCCCCATAGACACACCATTATAACAACACTCACGCCCATCCCCGTGCCCATAGACACACCATTATATCAACACTCACGTCCCATCCCCGTCCCCATAGACACACCATTATATCAACACTCACGTCCATCCCCGTCCCCATAGAAACACCATTATAACAACACTCATTCCCATCCCCGTGCCCATAGACACACCATTATATCAACACACACCATCCCCGTCCCCATAGACACACCATTATATCAACACACACCATCCCCGTCCCCATAGACACACCATTATAACAACACACACCATCCCCGTGCCCATAGACACACCATTATATCAACACTCACGTCCCATCCCCGTCCCCATAGACACACCGTTATATCAACACTCACGCCCCATCCCCGTCCCCATAGACACACCATTATAACAACACTCACGTCCATCCCCGTCCCCATAGACACACCATTATATCAACACTCACGTCCATCCCCGTCCCCATAGAACACACCATTATAACAACACTCACGCCCATCACCGTCCCCATAGACACACCATTATAACAACACTCACGCCCATCCCCGTCCCCATAGACACACCGTTATATCAACACTCACGCCCCATCCCCGTCCCCATAGACACACCATTATAACAACACTCACATCCCATCCCCGTCCCCATAGACACACCACTCACGCCCATCCCCGTCCCCATAGACACACCATTATATCAACACTCACGCCCATCCCCGTCCCCATAGAAACACCATTATAACAACAACACGCCCCATCCCCGTCCCCATAGACACACCACTCACGCCCATCACCGTCCCCATAGACACACCATTATAACAACACTCACGCCCATCCCCGTCCCCATAGACACACCACTCATGCCCATCCCCGTCCCCATAGACACACCATTATAACAACACTCACGCCCATCCCGTCCCCATAGACACACCATTATAACAACACTCACGCCCCATCCCCGTCCCCATAGACACACCGTTATATCAACACTCACGCCCCATCCCCGTCCCCATAGACACACCATTATAACAACACATCCCATCCCCGTCCCCATAGACACACCACTCACGCCCATCCCCGTCCCCATAGACACACCATTATAACAACACTCACGTCCCATCCCCGTGCCCATAGACACACCATTATATCAACACACACCATCCCCGTGCCCATAGACACACCATTATAACAACACACACCATCCCCGTCCCCATAGACACACCATTATAACAACACACACCATCCCCGTGCCCATAGACACACCATTATATCAACACACACCATCCCCTTCCCCATAGACACACCATTATATCAACACACACCATCCCCGTCCCCATAGACACACCATTATAACAACACACACCATCCCCGTGCCCATAGACACACCATTATATCAACACTCACGTCCCATCCCCGTCCCCATAGACACACCATTATATCAACACTCACGCCCATCCCCGTCCCCATAGACACACCATTATAACAACACTCACGTCCCATCCCCGTGCCCATAGACACACCATTATATCAACACACACCATCCCCGTCCCCATAGACACACCATTATAACAACACACACAATCCCCGTGCCCATAGACACACCATTATATCAACACTCACGTCCCATCCCCGTCCCCATAGACACACCATTATATCAACACTCACGCCCATCCCCGTCCCCATAGACACACCATTATAACAACACTCACGTCCCATCCCCGTCCCCATAGACACACCATTATATCAACACTCACGTCCATCCCCGTCCCCATAGAAACACCATTATAACAACACTCACGCCCATCCCCGTCCCCATAGACACACCATTATAACAACACTCACGCCCATCCCCGTGCCCATAGACACACCATTATATCAACACTCACGTCCCATCCCCGTCCCCATAGACACACCATTATATCAACACTCACGTCCATCCCCGTCCCCATAGAAACACCATTATAACAACACTCACGTCCCATCCCGTGCCCATAGACACACCATTATATCAACACACACCATCCCCGTCCCCATAGACACACCATTATATCAACACACACCATCCCGTCCCCATAGACACACCATTATAACAACACACACCATCCCCGTGCCCATAGACACACCATTATATCAACACTCACGTCCCATCCCCGTCCCCATAGACACACCATTAT
Source organism: Oncorhynchus nerka (assembly GCF_034236695.1). NCBI lineage: Eukaryota > Metazoa > Chordata > Actinopteri > Salmoniformes > Salmonidae > Oncorhynchus > Oncorhynchus nerka. The sequence goes on along the minus strand of NC_088407.1, from coordinate 76,684,219 downwards.
AACAACACTCACGCCCATCCCCATCCCCATAGACACACCATTATAACAACACTCACGTCCCATCCCCGTCCCCATAGACACACCATTATATCAACACTCACGTCCATCCCCGTCCCCATAGAAACACCATTATAACAACACTCACGCCCATCACCGTCCCCATAGACACACCATTATAACAACACTCACGCCCATCCCGTCCCCATAGACACACCGTTATATCAACACTCACGCCCCATCCCCGTCCCCATAGACACACCATTATAACAACACTCACATCCCATCCCCGTCCCCATAGACACACCACTCACGCCCATCCCCGTCCCCATAGACACACAATTATATCAACACTCACGTCCCATCCCCGTCCCCATAGACACAGCATTATATCAACACTCACGTCCCATCCCCGTCCCCATAGACACACCATTATAACAACACTCACGTCCCATCCCCGTGCCCATAGACACACCATTATATCAACACACACCATCCCCGTGCCCATAGACACACCATTATAACAACACACACCATCCCCGTCCCCATAGACACACCATTATAACAACACACACCATCCCCGTGCCCATAGACACACCATTATATCAACACACACCATCCCCGTGCCCATAGACACACCATTATATCAACACTCACGCCCATCCCCGTCCCCATAGACACACCATTATAACAACACTCACGTCCCATCCCCGTCCCCATAGACACACCATTATATCAACACTCACGCCCATCCCCGTCCCCATAGAAACACCATTATAACAACACTCACGCCCCATCCCGTCCCCATAGACACACCACTCATGCCCATCCCCGTCCCCATAGACACACCATTATAACAACACCATTCCCCATAGACACACCACTCATGCCCATCCCCATCCCCATAGACACACCATTATAACAACACTCACGCCCATCCCCGTCCCCATAGACACACCATTATAACAACACTCACGCCCATCCCCGTCCCCATAGACACACCATTATATCAACACTCACGTCCATCCCCGTCCCCATAGAAACACCATTATAACAACACTCACGCCCATCCCCGTCCCCATAGACACACCATTATAACAACACTCACGCCCATCCCCGTGCCCATAGACACACCATTATATCAACACTCACGTCCCATCCCCGTCCCCATAGACACACCATTATATCAACACTCACGTCCATCCCCGTCCCCATAGAAACACCATTATAACAACACTCACGTCCCATCCCCGTGCCCATAGACACACCATTATATCAACACACACCATCCCCGTCCCCATAGACACACCATTATATCAACACACACCATCCCCGTCCCCATAGACACACCATTATAACAACACACACCATCCCGTGCCCATAGACACACCATTATATCAACACTCACGTCCCATCCCCGTCCCCATAGACACACCGTTATATCAACACTCACGCCCCATCCCCGTCCCCATAGACACACCATTATAACAACACTCACGTCCCATCCCCGTCCCCATAGACACACCATTATATCAACACTCACGTCCATCCCGTCCCCATAGAAACACCATTATAACAACACTCACGCCCATCACCGTCCCCATAGACACACCATTATAACAACACTCACGCCCATCCCCGTCCCCATAGACACACCGTTATATCAACACTCACGCCCCATCCCCGTCCCCATAGACACACCATTATAACAACACTCACATCCCATCCCCGTCCCCATAGACACACCACTCACGCCCATCCCCGTCCCCATAGACACACAATTATATCAACACTCACGCCCATCCCCGTCCCCATAGAAACACCATTATAACAACACTCACGCCCCATCCCCGTCCCCATAGACACACCACTCACGCCCATCACCGTCCCCATAGACACACCATTATAACAACACTCACGCCCATCCCCGTCCCCATAGACACACCACTCATGCCCATCCCCGTCCCCATAGACACACCATTATAACAACACTCACGCCCATCCCCGTCCCCATAGACACACCATTATAACAACACTCACGCCCATCCCCGTCCCCATAGACACACCGTTATATCAACACTCACGCCCCATCCCCGTCCCCATAGACACACCATTATAACAACACTCACATCCCATCCCCGTCCCCATAGACACACCACTCACGCCCATCCCCGTCCCCATAGACACACCATTATAACAACACTCACGTCCCATCCCCGTGCCCATAGACACACCATTATATCAACACACACCATCCCCGTGCCCATAGACACACCATTATAACAACACACACCATCCCCGTCCCCATAGACACACCATTATAACAACACACACCATCCCCGTGCCCATAGACACACCATTATATCAACACACACCATCCCCTTCCCCATAGACACACCATTATATCAACACACACCATCCCCGTCCCCATAGACACACCATTATAACAACACACACCATCCCCGTGCCCATAGACACACCATTATATCAACACTCACGCCCCATCCCGTCCCCATAGACACACCATTATATCAACACTCACGCCCATCCCCGTCCCCATAGACACACCATTATAACAACACTCACGTCCCATCCCGTGCCCATAGACACACCATTATATCAACACACACCATCCCCGTCCCCATAGACACACCATTATAACAACACACACAATCCCCGTGCCCATAGACACACCATTATATCAACACTCACGTCCCATCCCCGTCCCCATAGACACACCATTATATCAACACTCACGCCCATCCCCGTCCCCATAGACACACCATTATAACAACACTCACGTCCCATCCCCGTCCCCATAGACACACCATTATATCAACACTCACGTCCATCCCCGTCCCCATAGAAACACCATTATAACAACACTCACGCCCATCCCCGTCCCCATAGACACACCATTACAACAACACTCACGCCATCCCCGTGCCCATAGACACACCATTATATCAACACTCACGTCCCATCCCCGTCCCCATAGACACACCATTATATCAACACTCACGTCCATCCCCGTCCCCATAGAAACACCATTATAACAACACTCACGTCCCATCCCCGTGCCCATAGACACACCATTATATCAACACACACCATCCCCGTCCCCATAGACACACCATTATATCAACACACACCATCCCCGTCCCCATAGACACACCATTATAACAACACACACCATCCCCGTGCCCATAGACACACCATTATATCAACACTCACGTCCCATCCCCGTCCCCATAGACACACCATTATAACAACACTCACGCCCATCCCCATCCCCATAGACACACCATTATAACAACACTCACGTCCCATCCCCGTCCCCATAGACACACCATTATATCAACACTCACGTCCATCCCCGTCCCCATAGAAACACCATTATAACAACACTCACGCCCATCACCGTCCCCATAGACACACCATTATAACAACACTCACGCCCATCCCCGTCCCCATAGACACACCGTTATATCAACACTCACGCCCCATCCCCGTCCCCATAGACACACCATTATAACAACACTCACATCCCATCCCCGTCCCCATAGACACACCACTCACGCCCATCCCCGTCCCCATAGACACACAATTATATCAACACTCACGTCCCATCCCCGTCCCCATAGACACAGCATTATATCAACACTCACGTCCCATCCCCGTCCCCATAGACACACCATTATAACAACACTCACGTCCCATCCCCGTGCCCATAGACACACCATTATATCAACACACACCATCCCCGTGCCCATAGACACACCATTATAACAACACACACCATCCCCGTCCCCATAGACACACCATTATAACAACACACACCATCCCCGTGCCCATAGACACACCATTATATCAACACACACCATCCCCGTGCCCATAGACACACCATTATATCAACACTCACGCCCATCCCCGTCCCCATAGACACACCATTATAACAACACTCACGTCCCATCCCCGTCCCCATAGACACACCATTATATCAACACTCACGCCCATCCCCGTCCCCATAGAAACACCATTATAACAACACTCACGCCCCCATCCCCGTCCCCATAGACACACCACTCATGCCCATCCCCGTCCCCATAGACACACCATTATAACAACACCACGTCCCCATAGACACACCCTCGCCCATCCCCATCCCCATAGACACACCACTCATGCCCATCCCATTATAACAACATCCCCATAGACACACCATTATATCAACACTCACGTCCATCCCCGTCCCCATAGAAACACCATTATAACAACACTCACGCCCATCCCCGTCCCCATAGACACACCATTATAACAACACTCACGCCCATCCCCGTGCCCATAGACACACCATTATATCAACACTCACGTCCCATCCCCGTCCCCATAGACACACCATTATATCAACACTCACGTCCATCCCCGTCCCCATAGAAACACCATTATAACAACACTCACGTCCCATCCCCGTGCCCATAGACACACCATTATATCAACACACACCATCCCCGTCCCCATAGACACACCATTATATCAACACACACCATCCCCGTCCCCATAGACACACCATTATAACAACACACACCATCCCCGTGCCCATAGACACACCATTATATCAACACTCACGTCCCATCCCCGTCCCCATAGACACACCGTTATATCAACACTCACGCCCCATCCCCGTCCCCATAGACACACCATTATAACAACACTCACGTCCCATCCCCGTCCCCATAGACACACCATTATATCAACACTCACGTCCATCCCCGTCCCCATAGAAACACCATTATAACAACACTCACGCCCATCACCGTCCCCATAGACACACCATTATAACAACACTCACGCCCATCCCCGTCCCCATAGACACACCGTTATATCAACACTCACGCCCCATCCCCGTCCCCATAGACACACCATTATAACAACACTCACATCCCATCCCCGTCCCCATAGACACACCACTCACGCCCATCCCCGTCCCCATAGACACACAATTATATCAACACTCACGCCCATCCCCGTCCCCATAGAAACACCATTATAACAACACTCACGCCCCATCCCCGTCCCCATAGACACACCACTCATGCCCATCCCCGTCCCCATAGACACACCATTATAACAACACTCACGTCCCATCCCCGTCCCCATAGACACACCATTATATCAACACTCACGCCCATCCCCGTCCCCATAGAAACACCATTATAACAACACTCACGCCCCATCCCCGTCCCCATAGACACACCACTCATGCCCATCCCCGTCCCCATAGACACACCATTATAACAACACTCACGCCCATCCCCGTCCCCATAGACACACCACTCATGCCCATCCCCATCCCCATAGACACAGCATTATATCAACACTCACGTCCCATCCCCGTCCCCATAGACACACCATTATAACAACACTCACGTCCCATCCCCGTGCCCATAGACACACCATTATATCAACACACACCATCCCCGTGCCCATAGACACACCATTATAACAACACACACCATCCCCGTCCCCATAGACACACCATTATAACAACACTCACGTCCCATCCCCGTGCCCATAGACACACCATTATATCAACACACACCATCCCCGTGCCCATAGACACACCATTATAACAACACACACCATCCCCGTCCCCATAGACACACCATTATAACAACACACACCATCCCCGTGCCCATAGACACACCATTATATCAACACACACCATCCCCGTGCCCATAGACACACCATTATATCAACACTCACGCCCATCCCCGTCCCCATAGACACACCATTATAACAACACTCACGTCCCATCCCCGTCCCCATAGACACACCATTATATCAACACTCACGCCCATCCCCGTCCCCATAGAAACACCATTATAACAACACTCACGCCCCATCCCCGTCCCCATAGACACACCACTCATGCCCATCCCCGTCCCCATAGACACACCATTATAACAACACTCACGCCCATCCCCGTCCCCATAGACACACCACTCATGCCCATCCCCATCCCCATAGACACACCACTATAACAACACTCACGCCCATCCCCGTCCCCATAGACACACCATTATAACAACACTCACGCCCATCCCCGTCCCCATAGACACACCGTTATATCAACACTCACGCCCCATCCCCGTCCCCATAGACACACCATTATAACAACACACACCATCCCGTGCCCATAGACACACCATTATATCAACACACACCATCCCCGTGCCCATAGACACACCATTATAACAACACACACCATCCCCGTCCCCATAGACACACCATTATATCAACACACACCATCCCTGTGCCCATAGACACACCATTATATCAACACACACCATCCCCGTCCCCATAGACACACCATTATATCAACACTCACGTCCCATCCCCGTCCCCATAGACACACCATTATATCAACACTCACCATCCCCGTCCCCATAGACTCACCGTTATATCAACACTCACGACCCCGTCCCCATAGACACACCATTATATCAACACACACCATCCCCGTCCCCATAGACACACCATTATAACAACACACACACACCGACCCTGTACACACATCATTACTACAACATCATGTGTTGAGATACAGTTGCCATCTCCGTTCTCAAGCTTGTCCCTGTCCTCTATCCAAAGTCACCCAGGGTTAGGAGGGATTATTCAGACCCAGTACATTAGTAGGACGTTTAGGGGGAGAGGGTAGGACATTATTACGACATAACCTTTACACAAATTACAGGGTGTCACATTACACAAATTATTGAACCACATATTGAATGACAAAGTTTGTACAATCAGCCACAAAAAAAATGTGTGTGTAGGTGCTGAGAGTAGGGAATAAAGGGTCTGTGTGTATAGGTGCTGAGAGTAGGGAATAAACAGTCTGTGTGTAGCTGCTGAGAGTAGGGAATAAACAGTCTGTGTGTAGGTGCTGAGAGTAGGGAATAAAGGGTCTGTGTGTGTAGGTGCTGAGAGTAGGGAATAAAGGGTCTGTGTGTATAGGTGCTGAGAGTAGGGAATAAAGGGTCTGTGTGTGTAGGTGCTGAGAGTAGGGAATAAACAGTCTGTGTGTAGGTGCTGAGAGTAGGGAATAAACAGTCTGTGTGTAGGTGCTGAGATTAGGGAATAAAGGGTCTGTGTGTGTAGGTGCTGAGAGTAGGGAATAAAGGGTCTGTGTGTGTAGGTGCTGAGAGTAGGGAATAAACAGTCTGTGTGTAGGTGCTGAGAGTAGGGAATAAAGGGTCTGTGTGTAGATGCTGAGAGTAGGGAATAAAGGGTCTGTGTGTAGGTGCTGAGAGTAGGGAATAAAGGGTCTGTGTGTAGGTGCTGAGAGTAGGAAATAAACGGTCTGTGTGTGTAGGTGCTGAGAGTAGGGAATAAACAGTCTGTGTGTAGGTGCTGAGAGTAGGGAATAAACCGTCTGTGTGTGTAGGTGCTGAGAGTAGGGAATAAACAGTCTGTGTGTAGGTGCTGAGAGTAGGGAATAAAGGGTCTGTGTGTGTAGGTGCTGAGAGTAGGGAATAAAGGGTCTGTGTGTAGGTGCTGAGAGTAGGGAATAAAGGGTCTGTGTGTAGGTGCTGAGAGTAGGGAATAAAGGGTCTGTGTGTGTAGGTGCTGAGAGTAAGGAATAAAGGGTCTGTGTGTAGGTGCTGAGAGTAGGGAATAAAGGGTCTGTGTGTGTAGCTGCTGAGAGTAGGGAATAAACGGTCTGTGTGTAGGTGCTGAGAGTAGGGAATAAACAGTCTGTGTGTAGGTGCTGAGAGTAGGGAATAAAGGGTCTGTGTGTGTAGGTGCTGAGAGTAGGGAATAAAGGGTCTGTGTGTAGGTGCTGAGAGTAGGGAATAAAGGGTCTGTGTGTGTGTAGGTGCTGAGAGTAGGGAATTAAAGGTCTGTGTGTGTGTAGGTGCTGAGAGTAGGGAATACACGGTCTGTGTGTAGGTGCTGAGAGTAGGGAATAAAGGGTATGTGTGTAGGTGCTGAGAGTAGGGAATAAAAGGTGTGTGTGTAGGTGCTGAGAGTAGGGAATAAACAGTCTGTGTGTAGGTGCTGAGAGTAGGGAATAAACGGTCTGTGTGTAGGTGCTGAGAGTAGGGAATAAAAGGTGTGTGTGTGGGGGTGAGATTCTCAGAGGTGAGAGTGAAGAACACTTGGCTCTTGAACATAGGTTTACTGGAGGAAAGCAGATGGTGTGTGTGTGTGTGTGTGTGTGTGTGTGTGTGTGTGTGTGTGTGTGTGTGTGTGCGTGCGTGTAACACGTAGTGTCTTTTCCCTCAGCAGTACTAACTCTCTTGTAATACTTCATCGACTTTGAAAAAATAGTGACATTTATACATGATAACATGTCACTGAATTGTTTAGACTTTATTCAATCGGACAATTCCAGTAAGTGTTTACAGCGTTTTCAATACCAGAGAGGTAAATTAGAACATGTGTCATGTGCTAGCCAACAAGCGAAGGATCATGTCCAAGCAGTTGGAGAGAACATCATGAGATAAACAGTTTGTCTCTGGTTGAAATAGAATGAATCAGCCTTTTCTGACTGGAAGTATGTGGACATTAGTATCAGTACAAGTTCATGGAATTTTTCAGTTGGAAAATCTCACAGCTTTGATCTGAGGCACATTTGAACCTCTACAGGATCAGTGTCTGCCCCGCGGGACAGTTGAGCTAACATAGGCTAATGTGATTAGCATGAGGTTGTAAGTAACAAGAATATTTTCCAGGACATAGACATATCTGATATGGGAAGAAATCTTAAATTCTTGTTCATCTAACTGCAATTTACAGTAGCTATTACAGTGAAATAATACCATGCTATTGTTTGAGGAGAGTGCACAGTTATGCACTTGAAAATGTATTAATAAACCAGTTATGCACATTTGGGCAGACTTTATACAACATTTTTAAAAGAAATGCAATGGTTCATTGGATCTGTTTAAAACTTTTTACATACACTGCTGCCATCTAGTAGCCAAAATCTGTAATTGTGCCTAACCTGGAATAGTACATTGTGACCTTTCTCTTGCATTTCAAAGATGATGAAAACATTTTATTTTCTTTGTATTATCTTTATCCAGATCTAATGTGTTATATTCTCCGACATTAATTTCAGAATACCACAAACTTCAAAGAGTTTCATTTCAAATGGTATCAAGGACTTGCATATCCTTGCTTCAGGTCCTGAGCTACAGGCAGTTAGATTTGGGTATGTCATTTTAGGCCAAAACTGGAAAAAAAAGGGTCAGATCCTTAAGAGGTTTTAAGAAACTGAACTGTCTGAATTGAAACTGTTTTCTAAACACTGTGACTGACAAGTTTTTTCATCATACTTCTCTCTCTCGCTCTCTTTCTTTCTCTTTCTCTCTCTCTCGCCCTCTCTCTCTCTCTCGGTTTAGGATTCCTAGTATTTATTTATTGATCTTAATCCTCTCGATGTAGCTCTGAGAAATGTGTATGTTAGCAACATTGTGGTGTGGACAGTGTTGCTTGGCAACTTCTCTCAACACAGGGAGTCCACAGATGAAAAAGCATCTGGTTTAGTGAGTCTGAACACACACACAGACACAGACACACACACACACACACACACACACACACACACACACACACAGACACAGACACACACACACGAGGGGTTTCCGTACTGACAAATGCAGATGCGACAAACCTGCCAGCAGGTTGTAGAATATTAGACCGCCTGCTAGCTGTGAGTCGGTTGTCATCAATGTTCCCTCTAAGCTGAGCGCGGGCGTGCAGCTCCCCTGGGACTGCCATGCAGAAGAAATATCAACATGCGCAGAGAAGCACGAGATTGAACTTTATGCAACTTCCTAGAGTTTTCCCCATTAGTTAACAATGTCAACGTTTCCCTTTACAGTGGGAATTGTGATCGAATAAGGGCAATATTCAAGCCACTTTCAATGCAACATACCAAAACAAAACAAACTATGCATGAGATTTTGTTGTAAGCAGAATGCATGGGAGTAGGATTCTATTACATTGACAGGCACGACTTAAGCCTGTACTCTACACAGACCGGTGCGTCATAACCAATCAGAGCTGCAGTAGGCCTATATGCGATTATAAACTGGGTGGTTTGATCCCTGAATGCTGATTGACTGACAACCGTGGTATATCACACTGTATACCACGGGTATGCTCTAATTACATTGGTAACTAGTTTATAATGGCAATAAGGCACCTTGGGGGTTTGTGGTATATGGCCAAAATTCCACGGCTGAGGGCTGGATCCAGGTCCTGCCTAAGAACAGCCCGTAGCAGTGGTATATTGGCCATATACCACACCCCTCGTGGCACATATGGATCTGTGCCATTCACTTTCAACTGGACTGTTTTTACAGCATGAGTGGTTGTGAGTAGATGCGTTTGTTTTGAGATCAAAGTGAGATGTAGTGACGTGTACAAATTTGTTCATATCCTTTGCTAGTTAGTGAGTTGTTAGCCCAGTTATAGATAACGTGTAGTCTGCAATGGGGGAGTGATTCCTTCTTACAAGAACACAAAACGTGTGCATTTCTATCTTTGAAAGCGAGTCAGGTAAAGGGACTTTTTTTGTCTTAAAGGGGCAGTGTTGTATTTTGAGACAAGCTTGAATAAGCCAAGTATCCAAGTGTCTGATTCTCTGTAATAATGTATGGGAATAATGATACATTTTATTTTGTAAAGTGGTATCTTGCATCAAACAACACAACAACATTTTCAGTCACCTCCTTGTCTGAAGGACAAGTCTCATGTAAAGGCAGCAGCTAGCCTAACCGAAAGGTTGCTAGATTGAATCCCTAAGCTAACAGGGTAAGAATCTGTCGTTCTGCTTCTGAGCAAGGTAGTTAACCCACTGTTCCTAGGCCATCATTGTAAATAAGAATTTGTTTTTAACTGACTTGCCGAGTTAAATATGTAGGCCTACATTGAACACTGCACATTGGCTGCTACTGTAGGCTGAATGATAGAACAGCTGTTGAAATGTTATGGAATGCATTTTCTCTTTTTTTATGGTAGGCCACTCTGATAGACCAACATTAGGATCAAATAGCCACAATAGCGTACTTGACCACTGTTAAAACTAACTTAAAGCGGGTACAGCCTCAGTGTTCACAGTAAACATGCACCGGAAGTTGCAAAATATTTTCACAACTCTCAAGTTTGCGCTCAATGGCCTCATCTTCTAACTGATGATTGAAGCCACGTCCACAGCACCAGAACTGCATTGAGTAAACATTTCTGGAGGTCCTTGGATAGTCAGCCAAGCGTATTGTTGTTAGGATTGCCTCTCTCATTCTCTCGCTCTATATCTCTCTTTTTTAATGAGAATTTCCCTGCGCAGCAGGAAATGTTCACTTTTAGTATATTCTAGGTTTGAAAAGGCTTCTAAAGTGTGTATTTTCCACTTAAACATTTTAGACTTGATTTGCCCTAACATAAAATGTATCAACCCCTACAAGACATGTCCATTGATTATAATCTACACAATAATTCACATTTCCTGTTGCTGCAGAATTTCCTGCAGTTGCAAACTGGCTCAAATGAAGATCCTACATCTGTACCATTCTATGTTCTCTATCATGTGTCTTCAAGACTAGCTCTATGGTATTTCTCCATCTTTCACTCCATCACACCAACATCATCTCTATCATGTGTCTTCAAGACTAGCTCTATGGTATTTCTCCATCTTTCTCCATCTTTCACTCCATCACACCAACATCATCTCTATCATGTGTCTTCAAGACTAGCTCTATGGTATTTCTCCATCTTTCTCCATCTTTCACTCCATCACACCAACATCATCTCTATCATGTGTCTTCAAGACTAGCTCTATGGTATTTCTCCATCTTTCACTCCATCACACCAACATCATCTCTATCATGTGTCTTCAAGACTAGCTCTATGGTATTTCTCCATCTTTCACTCCATCACACCAACATCATCTCTATCATGTGTCTTCAAGACTAGCTCTATGGTATTTCTCCATCTTTCTAAACACATGTCTACAGTCTTCACACCAACATCATCTCTATCATGTGTCTTCAAGACTAGCTCTATGGTATTTCTCCATCTTTCTCCATCTTTCACTCCATCACACCAACATCATCTCTATCATGTTGAGTCTGACTCATTGTATAGAATTCATCCCCATATAGTATGCCCTTAGCTACCAGTATGATATGTTGTGTATGGCTGACTGATTAAACAGTATGATATGCTGTGTATGGCTGACTGATTGTACAGTATGATATGCTGTGTATGGCTGACTGATTGTACAGTATGATATGCTGTGTATGGCTGACTGATTAAACAGTATGATATGCTGTGTATGGCTGACTGATTGTACAGTATGATATGCTGTGTATGGCTGACTGATTAAACAGTATGATATGCTGTGTATGGCTGACTGATTAAACAGTATGATATGCTGTGTATGGCTGACTGATTAAACAGTATGATATGCTGTGTATGGCTGACTGATTGTACAGTATGATATGCTGTGTATGGCTGACTGATTAAACAGTATGATATGCTGTGTAAGGCTGACTGATTAAACAGTATGATATGCTGTGTATGGCTGACTGATTAAACAGTATGCTATGCTGTGTATGGCTGACTGATTAAATGCAGTAAGTGGTTGTCAGCATAGCGCCCATATGTTCTGTAACACAACACTGAGTGAGCATCACCATGTACTTCAGCACCTGTAATATCCCAGCGAGAGACCAAGCTGTTCTCTGTTCTCTCCTCTCTGAGTTCAGACAGTTGTTTATCAATATAAACCCCCCCACAGCTTGCTGTATATAGCCTACCAGCTGCACACAAACATTATTTAGCTCAGGATGAGTCTGTAAGGCAGGGCTCTATCCACCTTATTTTTCCTCTGTGTGTGTGTGTGTGTGTGTGTGTGTGTGTGTGTGTGTGTGTGTGTGTGTGTGTGTGTGTGTGTGTGTGTGTGTGTGTGTGTGTGTGTGTGTGTGTGTGTGTGTGTGTGTGTGTGCGCACGGGGATGTGGGTTAGGATAGAGACTAGGGAGGGGACGTGGCTAGAGTAGGGACGAGGTGCTAGGGCGTGTTTGTGGGGATTAAGGGAATAGGTGAAGGTTTGGCTGTGGTAGAGGGACTCAAGCACCTGGGCTGCAGAGTTAGTTAGTTCCTGCACCTGGGCTGCAGAGTTAGTTAGTTCCTGTACCTGGGCTGCAGTATTAGTTAGTTCCTGCACCTGGGCTGCAGAGTTAGTTAGTTCCTGTACCTGGGCTGCATAGTTAGTTAGTTCCTGCACCTGGGCTGCAGAGGTGGTTAGTTCCTGCACCTGGGCTGCAGAGGTGGTTAGTTCCTGCACCTTAGCTGTAGAGTTAGTTAGTTCCTGCACCTGGGCTGCAGAGTTTGTTAGTTCCTGCACCTTAGCTATAGAGTTAGTTAGTTCCTGCACCTGGGCTGCAGAGTTAGTTAGTTCCCGCACCTGAGCTGCAGAGTTAGTTCCTGCACCTGGGCTACATAGTTAGTTAGTTCCTGCACCTGGACTGCAGTGTTAGTTAGTTCCTGCACCTGGGCTGCAGAGTTAGTTAGTTCCTGCACCTGGGCTGCAGAGTTAGTTAGTTCCTGGATTGCAGAGTTAGTTAGTTCCTGCACCTGAGCTGTAGAGTTAGTTAGTTCCTGCACCTGAGCTGCAGAGTTAGTTAGCTCCTGCACCTGAGCTGCGGAGTTATTTAGTTTCTGCGCCTGAGCTGCAGTGTTAGTTAGTTCCTGCACCTGGGCTGCAGAGTTAGTTAGTTCCTGCACCTTGCCTGGGCTGTGGGTAGGGACAAGGGAATAGGGAGAGGTTGGACTGTTGTAAGATGGCTAGTATACTGATTTAGCGCTTGTGTGGGACTAGGGAGATGAAGAACACGGGACTAGGGAGATGAAGAACACAGGGCTAGCATTAGCTCCCCCGCCTGGACTGCCGATAGGGACTATAGAGTAGACTCTTTATTCTTCAGTATATAGTAAAAGCAATGGACACATGATAATAAATATACACCAAAACAATATATACAACCCTATGTACACAATAAGTCACCTCTAAACCAGTGTTACAGGCTTTGGATTTTCTCTCAATTTTGTTTTCAATTTCCAGGTTGGTTCGCTTTGGTTATGGCGTACTGATTGGAATCATCCTATTTGGTCAGGATAAGTTGCACCTGTTGTCCTCGTTAGTCAGAAGGTATTTAAGTGGCCCAGTGCTTCGGTTGGAAAAAGAGATGGTGGAAGAGCAACACATCTATTTAGAGTGGCTGTGTTAGGATGTTGAACAGGGACTTTATCTTTCTGTTTTCCCTAGTTGGGTTATCCTCACTTTTATTTTCAGTCCCTTTCCGTAGTTGGTTCTTTGAGTTAGTCAGATATCAAATCCAGTGGGTGTCCATGGTGGGGATCTTTTAAGACCCAACTGGAGTTGGCCAGTGCTCAGTAGGCCCCCCATGGATGCATTTCAGTAGCTAATTTAAACCCCCACCTGTTCAGTTTTGGGTTGTCAGTGGCTCTTTTGTTACTTCCCTTTTTATGTTGAGGGTTTGTTTTGGGGGGGACATAAAAATACTTTGATCGGTTTTTGGAATATCTTTACTATTTATATTTTTGACAACTTTTACTCCATTACATTCCTAAAGAAAATAATATACTTTTTACTCACATATATTTTCCCTGACACCTAAAAGTACTTGTTACAATTCGAAGGCTCAGGCAGGGCAGGAATATGATCCAGTTCACACATCTATCGATATTACATAATGTCTTCCGCACTGACTCTTATCTGGCGGACTCACTAAACACAAATAATGTGTTTGTAAATTATGTCTGAGTGTTGGCGTGTGCCTATGTCTGTCATAAATTAATAAAAACAAGAATGGTGCCATTTGGTTTGCATAATGTGAGGAATTTGATGTATAGTAAATACTTTGACATTTTACTTGGCAGAAAGAGGTAGAGGTGGGGATGGAGGTAGAACAAGAACAAGGAGAGTAATCTCTGATGAAATGCAGGCGACTGTGGTGGACAATGTGGTCAAGCATGGTTTGACCTTGAGAGAGGCTGGACAGAGAGTGCTGCCCAATCTGAGCTGCTTCACCGTAGCATCCATCATCCGGACCTTCCAAAATGAGAATAGGTTTGTACTGCAGACATTGGGCCGCTCTACTACTTGACAGTAGTTTAACATAAAGCACAGTAAAGACTGTAGATTCCAATATGTACTGTAAGGAAAAAACAAAGTAAATGTTTAATTTATTACTGTATGAAGTTGGGAGCTATACTACTTGTTACATGTTTATCTTGTATACCGTATTACTGTAGTGTTTACTGAACTGTAGGTTATCTTGTATACCGTATTACTGTAGTGTTTACTGAACTGTAGGTTATCTTGTATACCGTATTACTGTAGTGTTTACTGAACTGTAGGTTATCTTGTATACCGTATTACTGTAGTGTTTACTGAACTGTAGGTTATCTTGTATACCGTATTACTGTAGTGTTTACTGAACTGTAGGTTATCTTGTATACCGTATTACTGTAGTGTTTACTGAACTGTAGGTTATCTTGTTTTTGTAGAACTGAAAGAAGACCACCACGTACATTACCAGTCAAAAGTTTGGACACACATACTCATTCCAGGGTTTTAATTTATTTGTTATATTTTCTACATTGTAGAATAATAGTGAAGACATCAAAACTATGAAATAACACATATAGAATCATATAGTAACCAAAACAGCGTTAAACAAATCAAAATATATTTTATATTTGAGATTGTTCAAAGTATCCACCCTTTGCCTTGATAGCTTTGCATACTCTTGGCATTCTCTCAACCAGCTTCATGAGGTAGTCACGTGGAATGGATTTCAATGAACAGATGTGCCTTGTTAAAAGTACATTTGTGGATTTTTTTTCCTTCTTTATGTGTTTGAGCCAATCACTTGTGTTGTGACAAGGTAGGGTTGGTATTTTTCTTTATTTTGTTAAAGACCAAGTCTTAACGATTTGCGCTGAGAGTCTGGAAGCAAGTTCAGGGAGTGAGTGTTTTAAAATAAATGGAACATAATACAAAACAAGAAACACTAACAGCACATAGACATGAAACTAAAACAGAAACAATTACGCCTGGGGAATGAACAGAGTGACATATATAGGGAAGGTAATCAGGGAAGTGATGGAGTCCAGGTGAGTCTGATGATGCTCAGGTGTGCGTAACGATGGTGACAGATGTGCGCCATATTGAGCAACCTGGTGACCTAGAGGCCGGAGTGGGAGCACACGTGACAAAGTCCAATTTATGGAAAGAACAGCTCAAATAAGCAAAGAGAAATGACAGTCCATCAATACTTTAAGACATGAAGGTCAGTCATTCCGGAAAATTTCAAGAACTTTGAAAGTTTCTTCAAAGTGCAGTCGCAAAAACCATCAAGTGCTATGATGAAGCTGGCTCTCATGAGGACCGCCACATGAAAGGAAGACCCAAAGTTACATCTGCTGCAGAGGGTAACTTCATTAGAGTTAACATCCTCAGAAATTGCAGCCCAAATAAATGCTTCAGAGTTCAAGTAACAGACACATCTGTTTGCTGGTGACACTGTCAGTGATTTATTTAGAATTCAAGGCACACTCACCCAGCATGGCTACCACTGTATTCTGCAGCGACACGTCATCCCGCCTGGTTTGCGCTTAGTGGGACTATCATTTGTTTTCAACACGACAATGACCCAAAACTGTGTAGGGCTATTTGACTAAGAAGGAGAGTGATGGAGTGCTGCATCAGATGACCTGGCCTCCAGGAGACACTGACGTCATCAGAGTGCGACGTATGTTTGTTGTTGTTGAACGCTGTCGAACGCCGAAACTGAAACCTGTTGAATGCTGAAACCTGAACTATAGACCTCGGTTTAAAAGCGGACCGTGTTTTTATATAGTTTTATTTTATTTTGCATCCTGCGGCTCTGTTGGGATAAATTACTGTGAGCGCTGCTATCTGTCCTGTGATCCTGCCAGATTCCATATAGGGGGAGAGACGCGAAAGCTCAGCTAGCCAAGCTGGCTCGGCGGTCTCAGATGGAGGCCGCTATTGAACATTTCCAACGTTGCAGGAGCTGCGTTTACTTTTCTTTGATCCGGAACAATGTGGACCGCGTTGACTTTCAATGTAGAAACTGCTTGCTTGCGGAAGACTACAGGAGCGAAGTAGTTACTCATAGCAAGCAGGTAGTAAACATACCTACGCTACTGGGGAACCCATGCCCACCTACTTTTTCTTCCACCCCAGTAGCCGGACGCCGCTCTGGTCTGGTTCCCTGGAGAACGGAGCTGATCTCGACCCAACCAACCAGCCATGGAGGTACGTCACTCGCCATGGAAGTCCAAGAAGGCGTCCTCTGGCAACGGGAGTCTCCATGGAGATGTTGAGCCCTGAACTGACACAGACCAGAAACAGCTTTTCCGCCCTTGATCCAGAGGTTCCGTTGCCTTCGTCCGTGGTGGCTTCCCAATCAAGATCGGATCCAGAGGTATCTGTGTCTTCGGCCTCGACTCTGTTTCCCTCTCCGGTAGCTTCTACCTCAGGTTCAGATCCTCGGAGCTCCCAGCCTCAACAGACCATGAGGCTGCCTGAGAGACCGGCCCATTCAGCATCACCAGCTGTCATCATAGGCAGCTCTATGGTGAGAAATATCTCGGTCCCCAAGGCTAAAACCCTGTGCGGTCCTCCTTGAATCGACAAAACTGTTGCAACCTCTATTGCGAGCCTATTCAACCTCTCTTTTGTGGAAAGCTGCCGCGGTCACCCCCCTCTTAAAAGGGGGAGACACTCTAGATCCAAACTGTTATAGACCTACAGTTGAAGTTGGAAGTTTACATATACTTAGGTTGGAGTCATTAAAACTTGTTTTTCAACCACTCCACAAATGTCTTGTTAACAAATTATAGTTTTGGCAAGTCGGTTAGAATATCTACTTTGTGCATGACACAAGTAATTTTTTCCAACAATTGTTTACAGACATATTATTTCACTTATAATTCACTGTATCACAATTCCAGTGGGTCAGAAGTTTACATACACTAAGTTGACTGTGCCTTTAAACAGCTTGGAAAATTCCAGAAAATTATGTCATGGCTTTAGAAGCTTCTGATAGGCTAATTGACATTGTTTGAGTCAATTGGAGGTGTACCTGTGGATGGGTTTCAAGGTCTATCTTCAAACTAAGTGACTCTTTGCTTGACATTGTGGGAAAATCTAAAAAAATCAGCAAAGATCTCAGGAAAAATATTGTAGACCTCCACAAGTCTGGTTCATCCTTGGGAGCACTTTCCAAATGCCTGAAGGTACCACGTTCATCTGTACAAACAATTGTACACAAGTATAAACACCATGGGACCACGCAGCCATCATACCGCTCAGGAATGTGACGCGTTCTGTCTCCTAGAGATGACCATAATTTGGTGGAAACAGTGCAAATCAAGAACAACAGAAAAGGACCTTGTGAAGATGCTGGAGGAAACAGGTACAAAACTATCCACAGTAAAATGAGTCCTACATCGACATAACCTGAAAGGCAAATCAGCAAGGAAGAAGCTACTGCTCCAAAACCGCCATAAAAAAGCCAGACTACGGTTTGCAACTGCACATGGGGACCAAGATTGTACTTTTTGGAGAAATTTCCTCTGGTCCGATGAGGAAAAATAGAACTGTTTGGCCATAATGACCATCGTTATGTTTGGAGGAAAAAGGGGGGAGCTTGCAAGCTGAAGAACACCATCCCAACCGTGAAGCACGGGGGTGGCAGCATCATGTTGTGGGGGTGCTTTGCTGCAGGAGGGACTGGTGCACTTCACAAAATAGATCCTAACTGACCTAAGACAGGGAATTTTTACTTTTATTAAATGTCAGGAATTATGAAAAACTGAGTTTAAATGTATTTGGCTAAGGTGTATGTAAACTTCTGACTTCAACTGTGTATCCATCCTGCCCTGCCTTTCTAAAATCTTCAAAAGCCAAGTTAACAAACTGATCACCGACCATTTTGAATCTGACCGTACCTTCTCCCCTATGCAATCTGGTTTCCGAGCTGATCATGGGTGTACCTCAGCCACGCTCAAGGTCCTAAACGATATAATAATCGCCATAGATAAAAGACAGTACTGTGCAGCCTTCTTCATCGATCTGGCGAAGGCTTTCGACTCTGTCAATCACTGCATTCTTATCAGCAGACTCAATAGCCTTGGCTTCTCAAATGACTGCCTCGCCTGGTTCACCAACTACTTCTCTGATAGAGTTCAGTGTGGTGTCAAATCGGCGGGCCTGTTGTCCGGACCTCTGGCAGTCTCTATGGGGGTGCCACAGGGTTCAAATCTCAGGCTGACTCTTTTCTCTGTATACAGTGGGGCAAAAAGTATTTAGTCAGCCACCAATTGTGCAAGTTCTTCCACTTAAAAAGATGAGAGAGGCCTGTAATTTTCATCATAGGTACACTTCAACTATGACAGAAAAAATGAGAAGGAAAAATATCCAGGAAATCACATTGTAGGATTTTTAATGAATTTATTTGCAAATTATGGTGGAAAATAAGTATTGGTGTCTTATATCTCCCTCTCTAACTTTAAGCATCAGCTGTCAGAGCAGTTTACCGATCACTGTATCTGTACACAGCCAAAAAATACATTATAAAAGGGTGGCTACTTTGAAGAATCTCAAATATAAAATATATTTTGATTTGTTTAACAATACGGTCACCACAACAGCCCTAATCATTGGTCAACGTGCCATCATTGAAATACCTGGCCAGAGCGGGAGAAATGTCACCATATGCGCAGCTACGGTATGAGTCACAATGGGGTCGTCCACCTCCATGCCACCCTTGGACCATACAACACTACCCATCTCCTTCATTTCCTGAACACCTCCATGCCACCCTTGGACCATACAGCACTACCCATCTCCTTAATTTCCTGAACACCTCCATGCCAGCCTTGGACCATACAACACTACCCATCTCCTTCATTTCCTGAACACCTCCATGCCACCCTTGGACCATACAACACTGCCCATCTCCTTCATTTCCTGAACACCTCCATGCCACCCTTGGACCATACAGCACTACCCATCTCCTTCATTTCCTGAACACCTTCATGCCACCCTTGGACCATACAACACTGCCCATCTCCTTCATTTCCTGAACACCTCCATGCCACCCTTGGACCATACAGCACTACCCATCTCCTTCATTTCCTGAACACCTCCATGCCACCCTTGGACCATACAGCACTACCCATCTCCTTCATTTCCTGAACACCTCCATGCCAGCCTTGGACCATACAGCACTACCCATCTCCTTCATTTCCTGAACACCTCCATGCCACCCTTGGACCATACAGCACTGCCCATCTCCTTCATTTCCTGAACTCCTTACATGCCACCCTTGGACCATACAGCACTGCCCATCTCCTTCATTTCCTGAACACCTCCATGCCACCCTTGGACCATACAACACTGCCCATCTCCTTCATTTCCTGAACTCCTTACATGACAAGCTTTTTCAACCAGAGCAGAGAGGGCCAGGTGATCCTGAGCAGCAAATGTATGTTCTCAACCCCATTGAGAAGTTGTTTTCAGCATGGCTGTGGAAGGTGTATGATCGCAAACCCCATGAATGTATGGCCCTTCTCCAGTCAATGGAGGAGGCCTGTGGTGACATTCCAGCAGAGTCCGGTCAGTGATGGATGCGTCATTCCAGAAGATATTTCCCCGCTGTCTGGCAAAGGAGAATATCGCCTGTGATGTTGAGGAACATCTGTGACCGGACCAAAACAATAGACATGATTGATTTTGTTTTCACAATGGAGTATTTGTTTCTTGATTTTACAGTTTCTTTATCTATTCCATACAATTCATCTAACATAAAGTACAGTAGTACAAGTAGGCCTATTTCTCATCCTTTGCCGATGCAAAATATATTTACTGTATGTTTGCATTTTTACTGTATGTGTGCTTTCAATATTCTGTTTGACATGTATGGAGTCATGTTGAAATACAAACTACAATTTTAGCATTTGTGTTCCTTTCACAAACAAACAATATACAGTGAAACAACAAAAGTCTTTACACTGAAATAGGTTCTGAAAGTAGCGTTTGGAATATGTCACAATAGTGTGATCTCGGTTATCACTAAGTTAGAGATGTCTGTGGGGTTTGGGGAACTGTTTTGTGTTTTGAGTACCCGAGAGCTAGTTTCAGCAGACGTGTTAATAATTGGGAAAAACTAAGGTATCTTTACTTTTACTCAATTATGACAATTGAGTACTTTTTCCACCTCTGATGGGGGCTTAATCTTGAGTCACAGATTTGTTGTAGTCGTTCAAAATCACTGACAACCAGAGGAAAGTTAAACTCACAGGGTAAAACAAAAGGCCATGGACTTTGAGTTTGAAGAAAAACCCACTTGGCCTCCCGAGTGGTGCAGCAGTCTAAGGAACTTGCAGTTCTAGAGTCGTCACTACAGACCCAGGTTCGATCCCAGGCTGTATCACAACCACCGTGATCGGGAGTCCCATAGAGTTGCGCACAATTGGCCCAGGCGTCATCCGGGTTAGAGGAGGGTTTGGCCGGGGGGCTCAAGCGACTCCTTGTGGCGTGCCGGGCGCCTGCAGGCTGACCATGGTCGTCAGTTCTCCGACACGTTGGTACGGCTGGCTTCCAAGTTAAGCGGGTGGGTGTTAAGAAGTGCGGTTTGGCGGGACGCATGACCCGACCTTCGCCTCCCAAGCCCATTGGGGATTTGCAGCGATGAGACAAGATTGAGAAAATGGGAAGAGAAAAAAAACACTTGGGAAGTACTTCTAGACCAATATACCAATTAGTGATGGGGGGGGGGGTTGATAGTTACATAGCTGGATATTATTTTTGACGATACAGTATATTGTCTCATTTTGACAATATTGTAATTAGTTTTTTCGCTAGTTGTCTGTACCTGCACCAAAACGTATTTTTGATTAGGGAGCCAATTTTTTTTAGCATTTTTATTTCCATGACTGATAAAAACTCATTTTGTCATGGAAAGGTGGCCTTTTATGACAGTGCCACATTGGAAGTCACTGAGCTCTTCAGTAAGGCCAATGTCTGTCTATGGAAATTGCATGGCTGTGTGCTTAATTTTATACACCTGTCTGGAACAGGTGTGGCTGAAATAGCCGAACCCACTAATTTGAAGGGGTGTCCACATACGTTTGTATATATAGATATAGGACAGACACTTCAAAACCTTGTTTCTTCTGATTTATTTTTTGACGGTCTTTTTTGCCATTTACGACTGTGTTATTCAGTACATTTCTCTGGGCTGTGCTGCTTGCACCTTTGCAGCCTATAACAGCTTCCAGCAGGGTTCTGGTGGACTGTATTGGTCCTTTCCCCAAAGCAAGGAGTATTATCCAATTGCGATTAACCATCATGTGTGCTGCCACTCGTTTCCCAGAGGCCATTCCACTGAGGAACATCACGGCTCCTGGTATTGTTAAGCTACTTGTGAAATTATTTTCCATGGTTGGGCTTCCGCAGTTAGTGCAGTCTGACCTAGGTTCAAATGTAATGGCAAAGGTATTCAAGCAAGTGCTACAGCAGTTGAGTGTTAACAGGTGCATATCACACAGAGTCTCAAGGTGCTCTTGAGGGATTTAATCAGACTTTGAAGTCTATGTTGAGTTCTTACTGCTTTGAGTCTGAGAACGACTGGGATGAAGCGGTGCAGCTATTTGCAGCGCGGGAGGTTGTTCGGGAGTCTCGCAGTTTCAGTCCGAATGAGCTCGTGTTTGGACATCATGTCAGAGTTTCAGATTCAGTCTGAAGGAGCTCGTGTTTGGACATCATGTCAGATTTTCAGATTCAGTCTGAAGGAGCTCGTGTTTGGACATCATGTCAGAGTTCCAGATTCAGTCTGAAGGAGCTCGTGTTTGGACATCCTGTCAGAGGCGACTCCGGGATGCTGGCCTTCTAGGCAGAGTTCAAATTTAATGTCAAAGGTGTCTGTGTTCTTTTTCCCATCTTGCTATTTTCTTTTTATTGGCCAGCCTGAGATAAAGCTTTTTCTTTGCCACTCTGCCTAGAAGGCCAGCATCCCAGAGTCGCCTCTTCACTGTTGACATTGAGACTGGTGTTTTGCATGTAAAATTTACATGGCGTCTGTTTCTCAAACTAGACACTCTAATGTACTTGTCCTCTTGCTCAGTTGTGCACTGGGGCCTCCCACTCGTCTTTCTATTCTGGTTGAGCCAGTTGGCACTGTTCTGTGAAGGGAGTAGTACACAGCGTTGTATGAGATCTTCAGTTTCTTGGCAATTTCTCGCATGGAATAGCCTTCATTTCTCAGAACAAGAATAGACTGATGAGTTTCAGAAGAAAGTTCTTTGTTTCTGGCCATTTTGAGCCTGTAATCGAACCCACAAATGCTGATGCTCCAGATACTCAACTAGTCTAAAGAAGGCCAGTTTTATTGCTTCTTTAATCAGAACAGTTTTCAGCTGTGCTAGCATAATTGCAAAAGGATTTTCTAATGATCAATTAACCTTTTAAAATGATTAACTTGGATTAACTAACACAACATGCATTTGGAACGCAGGAGTGATGGTTGCTGATAATGGGTCTCTGTACGTTTATGTAGATATTCCATTAAAAATCACAATAGTCATTTACAACATTAACAATGTTTACATTGTATTTCGGATCAATTTGATGTTAATTTAATGGACAAAAAAAAAAAAAATCTTTCAAAAACAAGGACATTTCTAAGTGATCCCAAACGTTTGAACGGTAGTGTGTGTGTATATATACACTGCTCAAAAAAATAAAGGGAACACTTAAACAACAGAATGTAACTCCAAGTCAATCACACTTCTGTGAAATCAAACTGTCCACTTAGGAAGCAAAACTGATTGACAATAAATTTTACATGCTGTTGTGCAAATGGAATAGACATCAGGTGGAAATGATAGGCAATTAGCAAGACACCCCCAATAAAGGAGTGGTTCTGCAAGTGGTGACCACAAAGCACTTCTCAGTTCCTATGCTTCCTGGCTGATGTTTTGGTCACGTTTGAATGCTGGCGGTGATTTCACTCTAGTGGTAGCATGAGACGGAGTCTACAACCCACACAAGTGGCTCAGGTAGTGCAGCTCATCCAGGATGGCACATCAATGCGAGCTGTGGCAAGAAGGTTTGCTGTGTCTGTCAGCGTAGTGTCCAGAGCATGGAGGCGCAACCAGGAGACAGGCCAGTACATCAGGAGACGTGGAGGAGGCCGTAGGAGGGCAACAACCCAGCAGCAGGACCACTACCTCCGCCTTTGTGCAAGGAGGAGCACTGCCAAAGCCCTGGAAAATGACCTCCAGCAGGCCACAAATGTGCATGTGTCTGCTCAAACGGTCAGAAACAGACTACATGGGGGTGGTAGGAGGGCCCGACGTCCACCGTGCAGGACGTTTGGCATTTGCCAGAGAACACCAAGATTGGCAAATTCGCCACTGGCGCCCTGTGCTCTTCACAGATGAAAGCAGGTTCACACTGAGCACATGTGACAGACGTGACAGAGTCTGGAGACGCCGTGGAGAATGTTCTGCTGCCTGCAACATCCTCCAGCATGACCGGTTTGGCGGTGGGTCAGTCATGGTGTGGGGTGGCATTTCTTTGGGGGGCCACACAGCCCTCCATGAGCACATCTGGGACATCATGTCTCGTTCCATGCACCACAGACTGTCCAGGAGTTGGCGGATGTGGAGGCCACACACACTACTGAGCCTCATTTTGACTTGTTTTAAGGACATTACATCAAAGTTGGATCAGCCTGTAGTGTCTTTTTCCACTATATATATATATATATATATATATAACCCTAACTACACAATAAGTCACCTCTAAACCAGTGTTACAGGCTTCGGTTTTTCTCTCAATTTTGTTTTTTATTTCCAGATTGGCTCTCTTTGGGTGTGGAGCACTGATTGGAATCCTCCTCATTGGTCAGGATGTATTGCACCTGTTGTCCTCGTTAATCAGAAGGTGTTTCATCTGTGCTGGCACAGCTTATATTTAAGGGCTGCTGGCCCAGTGCTTCGTTGGGAAAAAGAGATGTTGGAAAGAGCTACACCTCTGTTAAGGTCTTCCGCTTTAGGTTGTTGAACAGGGACTTAACCTTTGTGTTTGGCCCCCCATGGATGCATTTCAGTAGCTAATTTAAAACCCCACCTGTTTCGTTTTGGGTTGTCAGTTGCTCATTTGTTACTTCCCTTTTTCATTTGAGCGCCGATTTTTGGTGAGGGAGGGAATGAACAGACCCACTGGGCACAAACTGGTTGAATCAACGTTGTTTCCATGTCATTTCAACAAAATAATTCCATGTGATGACTTTGAATCAACGTGGAAAACTGATTGGATTTGCAAAAAGGGAATTTCACATTTCTTTCACCCAACTTTTAACATAAATCCAATGACAAGGAGATTTTTTTTGATGATTTCATGTTGAATTCACATTAGTTGACCAATTGTAAATCCAAACTAGCCGTTGAAATGACGTCTGTGCCTAGTGGGGAGGAGCTGTGCTGTGTTGACATTCCAGGATTCTAGGTCCGTCTGCCTGTCTGCCCAATCACATGGTCACATCTCTCATGTTTATATCCAGGAAGAGCCCTGCCTTACACACACATTTACTCTACATCCTTACACACATATTCTATAATAAACAGCAGAATGCAAGTGTGCTTGTGTGTGTGTGTTTGATTGGTAGAGATACTAGCAGGAGGTTGGCTGATAATGAAGTAATAGAGATGAAAAAGCTTCTCAACAGTACCTGGCAACACACACAAACATCCCTCCATTCTCCCTTTCTCTCCCTTTATTCTTCCATTCTCCTCTGCATGCAGCTCCATGTCCCGCAATAAAGGATTCCTTTTGAGGTGCAACAGATCCTTGAACAAAGCCTAGCCTCCGTCCATTGTAGCTCTGAGATTTGAGAGGGCTAGCAGTAGCTATGAGGGGTCATCCTCCTTCTCCCTTGCTTTTAAAGGGGAGAGGGGACCCTGCCACAATGTCAGAGATCACTGGCCCTCCATTGTGGCTCAAACATCTCACGCTGCCACCCTGCCACTGCTGAAGACAGCCAGGCAGGAGTCCTCTGAATGAAGCATTCAGGGAGCCACTGTGGATTCTAAGTCAGATGGCAGTTGCTGGGAGATAGCCCTGGTTTATATCGTGGTCCCTGGTCTCTGGGATCAAGACCTCATTTTCTCTTGTCAGAGATGAAAGCAAAGTCTGCTGCCTCTTTCTTTCTCTGTCTATCCCTCTCTATGTAACTGGAACTGCCTAGTCTCAGAGAGGAGGGGAAGGCAGTTTGGGGAGTGTACCTCCCCAGAAGCCCACACTCTGTTCCAGTCATGGTAATAGATGAGGGCACTGCCTGAAAGTCAAATGACTCCCCCAGCGAAGCAGGGAAGGAAGGAAAGAAGGCAGCATCAGGCGACACCACCCATCTGGAAAATAAACCTGATCAGAGATGACAGAAGGAACAAACACTGTTTGTCTTTACTGTGGCTGTTGCTGGGAGGGAAAGAGGGAGGGAGAGAGAGGGGGAGATAGGGGGAAGGAGAGAGAGAGGATAGGTAGGTTGGTTGGTTGGGAGAGAGGGACATAGAGAGGTAGAGAGAGAGTGAAAGATGGAGATACAGAGATGGAGGGAGACATGGAGAGTGCCCACAGCCATGCATATGTTGCACATTAACTTGGAAAAGAAAAGTTCCAGCAACGACCGGCTTTATCCACATCATCTCTTTAAGTGCTTTAGTGCTTACAAGGCATCTCTCCTCCTCTCCCCTCTCCACTCCTGTCCTCTCCA
>NC_088407.1:76637311-76652311 GCF_034236695.1 Oncorhynchus nerka | reverse complement strand
CAGTTGTCACAGTTATTACAGCTGGTACAGTTATTACAGTTGACACAGTGATCACAGTATTACAGTTATCACATTCATTACAGTTATTACAGTATCGCGGGTATCACAGTTATCACAGTATTACAGTTATCACAGTTATTACAGTTTTTACAGTTATTACAGTGTCACATGTATCACAGTTATTACAGCCATTACACTTATTACAGTATTACAGTTATCACAGTATTACAGTTATTACAGTTGTCACGGTTATCGCAGCATTACAGTTGTC
This sequence comes from Oncorhynchus nerka, assembly GCF_034236695.1. Lineage (NCBI taxonomy): Eukaryota > Metazoa > Chordata > Actinopteri > Salmoniformes > Salmonidae > Oncorhynchus > Oncorhynchus nerka. Next base: position 76,652,040 of record NC_088407.1, on the reverse strand, counting down.
GCAGTTATTACAGTTGTCACAGTTATTACAGCTGTTACAGGTATCACATGTGTCACAGTTATTACAGTTATTACAGTTATCGCGGTATTACAGTTGTCACAGTTATTACAGTTATTACAGTTGTTACAGCTGTCACAGTTATCACAGTTATTACAGCTGTCACAGTTATCACAGTTATTACAGCTGTTACAGTTATTGCAGATATTACAGTTATCACAGTTATTACAGCTGTCACAGTTATCACAGTTATTACAGCTGTTACAGTTATTGCAGATATTACAGTTATCACAGTTATTACAGATGTTACAGTTATCACAGATATGACAGTTATTACAGTTATCACAGTTCTTCCAGTTATCACAGTTATTACAGTTATCACAGTTCTTCCAGTTATCACAGTTATTACAGTTGTCACAGTTATTACAGTTGTTACAGCTATTGCAGTACCGTTATTACCATTATTACCCGTATTACCGTTATTACCATTGTCACAGTTATCACAGCTATTACAGCTACTGCAGGTATTACAGTTGTCACAGTATTACAGTTATCACAGCATTACAGTTATCATAGTTATCACAGATATTCCAGTTATTCCAGTTGTTAGTTATTGCAGCATTACAATTATTACAGTTATTACAGTTGTCACAGTTATCACAGTATTACAGTTATCACAGTATTACAGTTGTCACAGTTATCACAGTATTACAGTTGTCACAGTTATTACAGCTGGTACAGTTATTACAGTTGACACAGTGATCACAGTATTACAGTTATTACAGCTGGTACAGTTATTACAGTTATCACAGTTATTACAGTTGTCACAGTTATTACAGTTGTTACAGCTATTGCAGTACCGTTATTACCATTATTACCCGTATTACCGTTATTACCATTGTCACAGTTATTTCCATTGCTACAGTTATCCTGTTATTTGATCTCTTCCAGACCTCAGCCCATCCTAGAAGTACTGAATAAAGGTATTTGAATAGAGTTACTATTATGAGTAACGTGGAGTTGGTCCATTTCCTCCATTTAAAATGTCACAGTGTATGAGAGCGTTGTCCATTTTTCCTTGGCCTGAACAAACACATGCATGGACACACATGCACATACACACACAGGGCAGGCATGCCAATACTGTGGCACACACACAACATATTCCCACACATTCACATATAGAATGCAAATGTACAGGCATGCGTGTGTGTGTATCTCTGAGGTCTTGGTTGGGCCAGACAGTAGCCTATATGAGGCCTCTCCTCCCGCTGTAGCCTATATGAGGCCTCTCCTCCCACTGTAGCCTATATGAGGCCTCTCCTCCCACTGTAGCCTATATGAGGCCTCTCCTCCCACTGTAGCCTATATGAGGCCTCTCCTCCCACGGTAGCCTATATGAGGCCTCTCCTCCCTCTGTAGCTTATCTCCTCCCTCTGTAGCTTATCTCCTCCCGCTGTAGCTTATCTCCTCCCGCTGTTCCTCCCGCTGTAGCTTATCTCCTCCCTCTGTAGCTTATCTCCTCCCGCTGTAGCTTATCTCCTCCCTCTGTAGCTTATCTTCTCCCGCTGTAGCTTATCTCCTCCCGCTGTAGCTTATCTCCTCCCGCTGTAGCTTATCTCCTCCCGCTGTAGCTTATCTCCTCCCGCTGTAGCTTATCTCCTCCCGCTGTAGCTTATCTCCTCCCGCTGTAGCTTATCTCCTCCCTCTGTAGCTTATCTTCTCCCGCTGTAGCTTATCTCCTCCCGCTGTAGCTTATCTCCTCCCTCTGTAGCTTATCTCCTTTCGCTGTTGCTTATCTCCTCCCTCTGTAGCTTATCTCCTCCCTCTGTAGCTTATCTCCTCCCTCTGTAGCTTATCTCCTCCCTCTGTAGCTTATTTCCTCCCTCTGTATCTTATCTCCTCCCTCTATAGCTTATCACCTCCCGCTGTAGCTTATCTCCTCCCTCTGTAGCTTATCTCCTCCCTCTGTAGCTTATCTCCTCCCTCTATAGCTTATGTCCTCCCGCTGTAGCTTATCTCCTCCCGCTGTAGCTTATCTCCTCCCTCTGTAGCTTATCTCCTCCCTCTGTAGCTTATCTCCTCCCGCTGTAGCTTATCTCCTCCCTCTGTAGCTTATCTCCTCCCTCTGTAGCTTATCTCCTCCCGCTTTAGCTTATCTCCTCCCTCTATAGCTTATCTCCTCTCGCTGTAGCTTATCTCCTCCCGCTGTAGCTTATCTTCTCCCGCTGTAGCTTATCTTCTCCCTCTGTAGCGTATCTCCTCCCTCTGTAGCTTATCTCCTCCCTCTGTAGCTTATCTCCGCCCTCTGTAGCTTATTTCCTCCCTCTGTATCTTATCTCCTCCCTCTGTAGCTTATCTCCCTCTAGCTTATCACCTCCCTCTGTAGCTTATCTCCTCCCTCTATAGCTTACCTCCTCCCGCTGTAGCTTATCTCCTCCCTCTGTAGCTTATCTCCTCCCTCTGTAGCTTATCTCCTCCCGCTTTAGCTTATCTCCTCCCTCTGTAGCTTATCTCCTCCCTCTGTAGCTTATCTCCTCCCTCTATCTCCTCCCTCTGTAGCGTACTCCTCCCTCTGTAGCTTATCTCCTCCCTCTGTAGCTTATCTCCTCCCTCTGTAGCGTATCTCCTCCCTCTGTAGCTTATCTCCTCCCTCTGTAGCGTATCTCCTCCCTCTGTAGCTTATCTCCTCCCGCTGTAGCTTATCTCCTCCCTTCGGCTACTGCAGATCTCCTCCCACAACACACACACACACACACACACACACACACACACACACACACACACACACACACACCCTCTCTCTTAGAAAACAACCTTAAAGCTTCAAACACCAGATTGGCCTAGCAGGTGCAGCTCACTTAATGTGACATTATTGAATATAAAAATGGATGATGTGAGAAAATCACAAAAGCATCGCGTCCGCTTGGTAATTCTGCATCCATCGACTCTAAATTACCCTGCATAACAACCTGTGTGTGTGTGTGTGTGTGTGTGTGTGTGTGTGTGTGTGTGTGTGTGTGTGTGTGTGTGTGTGTGTGTGTGTGTGTGTGTGTGCGTGCATGTGTGTGGACCCACCTCACCCTCCCTGGGGACTAGAGCATTGGTGTCTCCTATTCCCCCTTGCTGTAGGTGTGACCTTGTAGAGCAGGTGTAACCAAGAGCCACACACACACACATACTGACACACAAACACACAATGACACACATGCTCGTACCACCAATGGTCGCACACACACACACACACGCACACATACACTCGCACACATACACTCGCACACACAATGTACAGTGATAGCTGGGCGGGAGGGGGAGAGAATAATTAACCCAAATTTTCAAATGACTAGTCGTTTCTGTGGGAAGATATATAAAGTGATCTGTGCGTTTGAACGAAAACATAAATGTACCTATTTCACTTCAGGATGTAAAACAGAATCATCTCTGCTGCCACAACTGTTTTGATTATCAAAAGTTATATTTTTTAATGGGCAGCGCGCAGCCATCTCACGAGTGCATCTGTGACACAAGCACAGGGAAAACGCAACAACCACAGGGAAAACGCAACAACCACAGGGAAAACACAACAACCACAGGGAAAACACAACAACCACAGGGGAAAACGCAACAACCACAGGGAAAACGCAACAACCACAGGGAAAACACAACAACCACAGGGAAAACGCAACAACCACAGGGAAAACGTAACAACCACAGGGAAAACGTAACAACCACAGGGGAAACACAACAACCACAGGGAAAACACAACAACCACAGGGGAAAACGCAACAACCACAGGGGAAAACGCAACAACCACAGGGAAAACACAACAACCACAGGGGAAACCGCAACAACCACAGGGAAAACACAACAACCACAGGGAAAACACAACAACCACAGGGAAAACACAGCAGCCACAGGGAAAACACAACAGCCACAGGGAAAACACAACAACCACAGGGAAAACGCAACAACCACAGGGAAAACACAACAACCACAGGGAAAACGCAACAACCACAGGGAGAAAACACAACAAGCACAGTGAACACGTAACAAGCACAGGGAAAACACAACAACCACAGGGAAAACGCAACAACCACAGGGAGAAAACACAACAAGCACAGTGAACACGTAACAAGCACAGGGAAAACACAACAACCACAGGGAAAACGTAACAACCACAGGGAAAACACAACAACCACAGGGAAAACGCAACAACCACAGGGAAAACGTAACAACCACAGGGAAAACGTAACAACCACAGGGAAAACGTAACAACCACAGGAAAACGTAACAACCACAGGGAAAACGTAACAACCACAGGGAAAACACAACAACCACAGGGAAAACACAACAAGCACAGGGAAAACACAACAACCACAGGGAAAACACAACAAGCACAGGGAAAACACAACAACCACAGGGAAAACATAACAACCACAGGGAAAACGTAACAACCACAGGGAAAACACAACAAGCACAGGGAAAACACAACAACCACAGGGAAAACGTAACAACCACAGGGAAAACAGTGTCCTCTAGCTAGCATTTAATAGTAGGAGAAACAAAAAACAGTGTTGCGAATTGGACACAGAGCCATGTTTTTTTTGTCCAACCAGATCCAGGAGAAGGTTCTAGCTAGTATATATATCTGTCCTTCGACTCTTGATGGATGTCCGGTTCACGTCCCAGGCTCCCAATGACTGGTATGATTATTTATTTACAAGTTCACCGCAATTTGCTCCTTAGCTCCATCTGTTCAGTACCTGAGAGGAGACTAGCGATGCGCGGGCGGATTTAGGGTCATGAAATATTGTGTGGATGAAGGGCGGGTGGGTGGCGGGCAGGTTGACTAAAGAGAAATCAATGCATTAAAAATCCAGAAATGTAGAAATCTTGTGCAATTTATATCTATAGGCAACATTGAGGTTTTGTATCTGTCGTTAGTGCGTAGCCTCAGCCTAAGCTTTAGGGCTAAACTGTAGCGCACCAAATGCACATCGATTGCCAAATTCTTTTGGGAACTTGGGCGGAAAAAGTTAAGGCAAAAAGGACGATGTGGAGAGTTTGGAATGGCTGTCGTGGGAAGAAGGATCGGACCAAGGTGCAGCGTGGTAAGTGTTCATGATTTTTAATAATAATCAAAACTAAACACTGAATAACAAAAAACAACAAAGAAACAACCGAAACAGTTCTGTCTGGTGCAAACACACAAAGACTGAAAACAACCACCCACAAAACACAATGGGAAATATGCACAGGAAATATGGTTCTCAATCAGGGACAACGATTGACAGCTGCCTCTGATTGAGAACCATTCCAGGCCAAACACAGAAATAGAAAATCATAGACAAACTAACATAGACAACCCACGCAACTCATGCCCTGACCATACTAAAACAAAAGACTAAACAAAGGAACTAAGGTCAGAACGTGACAGTACCCCCCCCAAAGGTGCGGACTCCGGCCGCGTAACCTAAACCTATAGGGGAGGGTCTGGGTGGGTTTCTGTCCGCGGTGGCGGTTCTGGCGCGTGACGTGGACCCCACTCCACCATAGTCCTTCTCCACCTCTCTACCCTCTTCCGTGGCCTCCATGGCGACCATCGCCGCTGACCTCAGACCCAAGCCACGGGTCCCGAATGGACGGGAGATTCCGGCAGCACCGGACGGATGGGAGATTTCGGCAGCACCGGACGGACGGGAGACTCCGGCAGCTCCGGAGTGAAAGGCGATTCCGGCAGCGCCGGCATGACGGATGGCTCCGGCAGCTCCTTGCTGACTGATGGGAGACTCTGGCAGCTCGGGACAGACGGGAGACTCTGGCAGCTCGGCACAGACAGGAGACTTTGGCAGCTCGGCACAGACGGGAGACTCTTGCAGCTCGGGCACAGACGGGAGACTCTGGCAGCTCGGGCACAGACGGGAGACTCTGGCAGCTCGGGCACAGACGGGAGACTCTGGCAGCTCGGACACAGACGGGAGACTCTGGCAGCTCGGGCACAGACGGGAGACTCTGACAGCTCGGCACAGACGGGAGACTCTGGCAGCTCGGGCACAGATGGGAGACTCTGGCAGCTCGGGACAGACGGGAGACTCTGGCAGCTCGGCACAGACGGGAGACTGGCAGCTCGGCACAGACGGGAGACTCTGGCAGCGCTGGAGAGGAGGAAGGCTCTGGCAGCGCTGGACAGGCAGGAGCACCTGTAGGAAGGAGACGGAGAGACAGCCTGGTGCGGGGGGCTGCCACCGGAGGGCTGGTTCCTGGAGGTGGCACCGGATAGACCGGACCTTGAAGGCGCACAGGAGGTCTGAAGCACCGAGCCTTCCCAACCTTATCTGGTTGAATGCTCCCCGTAGTCAGGCCAGTGCGGCAAGGTGGAATAGCCCACACTGGGCTGTGCTGGCGGACCGGGGACACCATGCATAAGGCTGGTGCCATGTACACCGGCCCGAGGAGACACACTGGAGACCAGATGCGCTAAGCCGGCTTCATTGCACCTGTCTCAATGCCCACTCTAGCCCGGCCGATACGAGGCGCTGTGCATAGCCCGGACCGGGCTATGCACACGCACCGAGGACAGCGTGTGCCTCACGGCATAACGCGGTGCCTGCCCGTTCACTCTCTCTCCACGGTAAGCACGGAGAGTTGGCGCAGGTCTCCTACCTGACTTCGCCACACTCCCTGTGTGCTCCCCCCACAACATTTTTGGGGCTGCCTCTCGGGCCTCCTTGATCGCCGTGCCAACTTCATTCGCTGGTATCCCTCCTCACATTGTTCCAGAGAATCCCAGGCGGGCTCCGGCACTCTCCCTGGGTCGACCGACCACCTCTCTATTTTGTCCCATGTTGTAACATAGTCCAGATCTCGCTGCTGCTGCTGCTGCTGCCCGTTACCACGCTGCTTGGTCCTTTGGTGGTGGGTGGTTCTGTAACGGATGTCGTCTGGAGATAGAGAGGAGGACCAAGATGCAGCGTGGTAAGTGATCATGATTTTTAATAATAATCCAAACTGAACACTGAATAACAAAAAACAACCGAAACAGTTCTGTCTGGTGCAAACACACAAAGACTGAAAACAACCACCCACAAAACACAATGGAAAACAGGCTACCTAAATATAATTCTCAATCAGGGAGAACGATTGACAGCTGCCTCTGATTGAGAACCATACCAGGCCAAACACAGAAATAGAAAATCATAGACAAACTAACATAGACAACCCACCCAACTCACGCCCTGACCATACTAAAACAAAAGACAAAGCAAAGGAACTAAGGTCAGAACGTGACAGAGTTGAAAATAAGGAGAAGGCAGGGTCAGAACAGTAATGATTTGGTGAAGTGATAAAAGTGGATGACAGCAGTGCGGTCTATATTATCTGTGATGATCGTGAGGTGCTATACAAATTCAACAGTCACAAGACGGGGACTTTAACATGGCACGTCAAAGGAACTGTACTGTTCAGATGGGTTCCATGGAATAGTAGCCGAACTGAAATCTGGAAACTGACTGTAGGTCTATAGCCTCTCACATAGCCTAATATAATACCTACTCCTGAAGATTTAAGCATTTCTTGCAGTAAAATAATACACCAAATGCACATTTTGACTCTGGAACAGGAGTGGAGAAATAGTACTTATTTCTTTCACCATCTTGCGAGAATGAATGTGCGGTTAGGGGCCGTCTGTAAAGGTGGCAGTGCTGTCATAAAAGCTTGTAGTATTTCAACCACAAAATATGCATCCAAGTCGAACTTACATTTGATCAAAAACATGTAGGGTCGTTTTGACACCTTTATAATTTCCTTAAAACTGGTCAAACTGATGTCATTTGGACATTTTGCACAGAAAATCTTTCCCATTTTTTTTTATAGCATTTTCTCCCCAGTCCCTAAACATCTTTGTTGTGGAAGAGAAACATAGATGAAAAAGGAAAGAGAAAACCAGTAATGACAGAAGAGAAGCTGCACCACTCGTTCATCTCAAAGCCCAGGACGGTCCATTTACTTTCTGCTGTGAAAATCATGTGATGAAATCCTGCAATCTCATTGCTGGTTGGCAGGCTGGAGCAGCTGATGGAAGAGCAGCACTGTAACAGCTTGTTTTAAAACAGTCAAATATACACAATTTAACCACACATTTATGGAAATGTTTTATATAATCCTTTAATTATATAATAGCTATTTTGTTGAAAAATAAAATAAAAATACTTTTGACTAGTCACATCACACCCTAATGGACGGGCCGCTACTTCTGTGAAGCCTGTCCTTAGCAGTGCAGGCACAGCAGCTCTGATCTGGTATGCAGGCTCCTGTTTCAGTGCTGCTCAAATCAAATCAAATTGTATTGGTCACAAACACATGTGTTTAGCAGATGTTATTGCGGGTGTAGCAGAATGCTTGTATACTTCATTGGCTTTGCTGCCTATGATGTCAGTAGAGCCTTACCTCTGTCTCCTATGATGTCAGTAGAGCCTTACCTCTGTCTCCTATGATGTCAGTAGAGCCTTACCTCTGTCTCCTATGATGTCAGTAGAGCCTTACCTCTGTCTCCTATGATGTCAGTAGAGCCTTACCTCTGTCTCCTATGATGTCAGTAGAGCCTTACCTGCTGAGGCTGCTGAGGGGAGGACGGCTCATAATAATGTCTGAAATGGAGTCAATGGAGTGGTATCAACATGGTTGATGTGTTTGATGCCATTCCTCCCCTCAGCAGCCTCCACTGGACTAGAGCAACCCCGATCACTCTGTATCAGCCCCAGCCAACCTCAGCCCTGGACACACACACACACACACACACACACACACGGCAACAATCTGCTGGGCTGGCTTGGCTAACTTACAGTACTGCGGTGGAAGGCACTATTGATGACTTCTCGGTTTGCCTCTCATCCTGGTTTAGTGGTTTAGAGTTAAGCCCTGGAGGTGTAGCGCTGCACTAGTGCACTAAGAGAAGAGAATACTCTGTGTGTGTGTGTGTGTCTGTCTGTCTGTCTGTCTGTCTGTCTGTCTGTCTGTCTGTCTGTCTGTCTGTCTGTCTGTCTGTCTGTCTGTCTGTCTGTCTGTCTGTCTGTCTGTCTGTCTGTCTGTCTGTCTGTCTGTCTGTCTGTCTGTCTGTCTGTCTGTTACTGCCTGGCTGGGTTCCCTGCCCTTAATAAGAACACAGCACTGGCATCCTCTATTATCATGAATAACACAACATCCCTTTGGATTCTCAAATGTCACTTCTCTGTAGGAAATGGCAGTGCTCAACCAACCTTGAACTGCAGCCAAAATGCAAGATTCCCACCAAAGCAAATGTCATTTTTCGACCGAGAAATAAACATTCATATCAGGGAGGGGAGATGTGTGGTGGGGGAGGGGTATAGGTCAAGTTTTTTACTGAGGATATCTTACTGATATCTTAGTGTGCTACCTGGAGAATAGATGAATGAACAGAACAGAGCTCATGGCTGAGCCCTGGGTGGGTGTGGACTGTGGCGGTTCCATCACTGTTATAGAATCCCCATGAGAGACAGAGGTTCCATCACTGCTGTTATAGAGAGACATACTTATACTCCTCTGCTTTAGAATCACATAAGGACAAGGTAGCCTTGTTTCTTACTATGCAGCATTGCATCATTATCTAACCTATACTGTGTATCATATTTTCAAAGAGAGAGAGAAAGAGAAATGGGAGAGAGAGGGAGAGAGATAAAGATAGAAAGAGAACAAAAGGGCTGCTCAGTAAAGCTAACTTTGATTAGGGTGCCAAAAGATGTCTTCCTTCCTACTCTCTCTCCTTCTGCTGAATATTGATAAAGGCTAATATTTATAAAAGATGCAGTTCCTGTTTCCTGGTTACTGCTCTTCTCTTTGAGTGTGATGAGGCTAAACTGGGGCTCAGTGCTGTACTCAGCTCAATTATTAATTGGCTGAGAGAGACAGAACAAACAGAATTTGATTCCACCACTGACTGAGAGATGCAGAGCAAACTGAATCAGAAGCACCCATTGGCTGAGAGGTAGACACAACGATTATCAGACTATGCCATTGGATAAGAGAGGGAGAACGAACTGAATCAGACTGCCATTGGCTGAGAGAGAAAGACCTTAAGTCACATCATCAAATTATCATTAAAGTGTAGCGTTTAATTTGATTTCAAGACCTACCTTCAAAATCAGTGACTCTTGCTTGTCATCATGGAAAAATCAAAAGAAATCAGCCAAGACCTCAGAAAAGAAATTGTAGACCTCCACCAGTCTGGTTCATCCTTGGGAGCAATTTCCAAACACCTGAAGGTACCACGTTCATCTGTACAAACAATAGTACGCAACTATAAACACCATGGGACCACGCAGCCGTCATACCGCTCAGGAAGGAGATGCGTTCTGTCTCCTAGAGATGAACATACTTTGGTGCGAAAAGTGCAAATCAATCCCAGAACAACAGCAAAGGACCCTGTGAAGATGTTGGAGGAAACAGGTACAAAAGTATCAAAATCCACAGTAAAATGAGCCCTATGTCGACATGGAGCGGCAGGTAGCCTAGTGGTTAGAGCGTTGGACTTGTAACCGAATGGTTGCAACATCGAATCCCAGAACTGACAAGGTAAAAATCTGTCGTTCTGCTCCTGAACAAGGCTGTTAATCCATTGTTCCTAGGCCGTCATTGAAATAAGAATTTGTTCTTAACTAACCTGCCTAGTTAAATAAAAAATACAAATAAACAACCTGAAAGGCCACTCAGCAAGGAATAAGCCACTGCTCCAAAACCGCCATAAAAAAGCCAGACTACAGTTTGCAACTTCACATGGGAACAAAGATTGTAGTTTTTGGAGAAATCTCCTCTGGTCTGATGAAACAAAAATTTAACTGTTTGGCCATAATGACCATTGTTATGTTTGGAGGAAAAAGGGGGAGGCTTGCAAGCCGAAAAACACCATCCCAACCGTAAAGCACAGGGGGTGGCAGCATCATGTTGTGGGGGTGCTTTGCTGCAGAAGGGACTGGTGCACTTCACCAAATAGATGGCAACATCAGGAATGAAAATTATGTGAATATATTGAGGCAACATCTCAAGACATCAGTCAGGAAGTTAAAGCTTGGTCGCAAATGGGTCTTCCAAATGGACAATGACCCCAAGCATACTTCCAAAGTTATGGCTTAAGGACAACAAAGTCAAGGTATTGGAGTGGCCATCACAAAGCCCAGACCTCAAACCCATAGAAAATTTGTGGGCAGAACTGAAAAAGCGTGTGCGAGCAAGGAAGCGTACAAACCTGACTGGGCCAAAATTCACCCAACTTATTGTGGGAAGCTTGTGGAAGGCTACCCGAAACGTTTGACCCAAGTTCAATCATTTAAAGGCAATGCTACCAAATACTAATTGAGCGTATGTAAACTTCTGACTCACTGGGAATGTGATGAAAGAAATAAAAGCTGAACTAAATTATTTTCTCTGCTATTATTCTGACATTTCACATTCTTAAAATAAAGTGGTGATCCTAACTGACCTAAGACAGAGAATTTTTACTAGTATTAAATGCCAGGAATTGTGAAAAACTGAGGTTAAATGTATTTGGCTAAGGTGTATGTTAACTTCCGACTTCAACTGTAGATACTGTAAAACTGTAAAATTAATGTCACGCCCTGGTCTAAGTATTTTGTGTTTTCTTCATGTATTGGGTCAGGCCAGGGTGTGGCATAGAGTTTTTGTATTGTGGTGTGTTTTGTCTTGGGATTTTGGAATGTGTGTATAGTGGGATTGTAGCTTAGTGGGGTGTTCTAGGAGAGTCTATGGCTGTCTGAAGTGGTTCTCAATCAGAGGCAGGTGTTTACCGTTGTCTCTGATTGGGAACCATATTTAGGCAGCCATATTCTTTGGTTGTATTGTGGGTGATTGTCCTGTGTGTCTTGATGTCCTGGTTAGAGGTTAGTAGACACTTGTATAGGCTGTTTTCGGTTTTCGTTTTTGTAGTGTTAGAGTTTTGTTGTGTGTTACGTTTGTTTATTAAAGATGAATCACAATAGACACGCTGCAGTTTGGTCCGACTCTCCTTCACCATTAGAAAGCCGTTACAATTAATCCAATCTGTCCCAGATACAGACAGACAGTAGTGTAATATAGACTGTACTGACTAGTGTCCTGTCCAGAGGGTGTACTTGTAAATGTACTTGTACATCAAGCCACCTCACACTACAGAAATAGCAGATAGGCTCCTGCACTATAGCCATATTTACTGTACAGACTGTATGCATGGTACAGCGTATGGTACAGACTGTACGTATGGTACAGCGTATGGTACAGACTGTACGTATGGTACAGCGTATGGTACAGACTGTACGTATGGTACAGCGTATGGTACAGACTGTACGTATGGTACAGCGTATGGTACAGACTATGTATGGTACAGCGTATGGTACAGCATATGGTACAGACTGTACGTATGGTACAGCGTATGGTACAGACTGTACGTATGGTACAGCGTATGGTACAGACTGTACGTATGGTACAGCGTATGGTACAGACTGTACGTATGGTACAGCGTATGGTACAGACTGTACGTATGGTACAGCGTATGGTACAGACTGTATGTATGGTACAGCGTATGGAACAGACTGTACGTATGGTACAGCGTATGGTACAGACTGTACGTATGGTACAGCGTATGGTACAGACTGTACGTATGGTACAGCGTATGGTACAGACTGTATGCATGGTACAGCGTATGGTACAGACTGTATGCATGGTACAGTGTATGGTACAGACTGTACGTATGGTACATACTGTACGTATGGTACAGCGTATGGTACAGACTGTACGTATGGTACAGCGTATGGTACAGACTGTACGTATGGTACATACTGTACGTATGGTACAGCGTATGGTACAGACTGTAAGTATGGTACAGCGTATGGTACAGACTGTAAGTATGGTACAGCGTATGGTACAGACTGTACGTATGGTACAGTGTATGGTACAGACTGTATGCATGGTACAGCGTATGGTACAGACTGTACATATGGTACAGCTTATGGTACAGACTACGTATGGTACAGCATATGGTACAGACTACGTATGGTACAGCGTATGGTACAGACTGTATGCATGGTACAGCGTATGGTACAGACTGTACGTATGGTACAGCGTATGGTACAGACTGTATGCATGGTACAGCGTATGGTAGAGACTGTACATATGGTACACTGTACGTATGGTACAGCGTATGGTACAGACTGTATGCATGGTACAGCGTATGGTACAGACTGTACGTATGGTACAGCGTATGGTACAGACTGTACGTATGGCACAGCGTATGGTACATACTGTATGCATGGTACAGCGTATGGTACAGACGGTATGCATGGTACAGCGTATGGTACAGACGGTATGCATGGTACAGCGTATGGTACAGACTGTACGTATGGTACAGCGTATGGTACAGACTGTACGCATGGTACAGCGTGTGGTACAGACTGTACGTATGGTACAGCGTATGGTACAGACTGTACGTATGGTACAGCGTATGGTACAGACTGTACGTATGGTACAGCGTATGGTACAGACTGTACGTATGGTACAGCGTATGGTACAGACTGTACGTATGGTACAGCGTATGGTACAGACTGTAAGTATGGTACAGCGTATGGTACAGACTGTACGTATGGTACAGTGTATGTTTCAGACTGTATGCATGGTACAGCGTATGGTACAGACTGTACGTATGGTACAGCTTATGGTACAGACTACGTATGGTACAGCGTATGGTACAGACTACGTATGGTACAGACTGTATGCATGGTACAGCGTATGGTACAGACTACGTATGGTACAGACTGTATGCATGGTACAGCGTATGGTACAGACTGTACGTATGGTACAGCGTATGGTACAGACTGTATGCATGGTACAGTGTATGGTGCAGACTGTATGCATGGTACAGCGTATGGTACAGACTGTGCGCATGGTACAGCGTATGGTACAGACTGTACGTATGGTACAGCGTATGGTACAGACTGTACGTATGGTACAGCGTATGGTACAGACTGTACGTATGGTACAGCGTATGGTACAGACTGTACGTATGGTACAGCGTATGGTACAGACTACGTATGGTACAGACTGTATGCATGGTACAGCGTATGGTACAGACTGTGCGCATGGTACAGCGTATGGTACAGACTGTACGTATGGTACAGCGTATGGTACAGACTGTATGCATGGTACATCGTATGGTACAGACTGTACGTATGGTACAGCGTATGGTACAGACTGTACGTATGGTACAGCGTATGGTACAGACTGTACGTATGGTACAGCGTATGGTACAGACTGTACGTATGGTACAGCGTATGGTACAGACTGTACGTATGGTACAGCGTATGGTACAGACTGTACGTATGGTACAGCGTATGGTACAGACTACGTATGGTACAGACTGTATGCATGGTACAGCGTATGGTACAGACTGTACGTATGGTACAGCGTATGGTACAGACTGTACGTATGGTACAGCGTATGGTACAGACTGTACGTATGGTACAGCGTATGGTACAGACTGTATGCATGGTACAGCGTATGGTACAGACTGTATGCATGGTACAGTGTATGGTACAGACTGTGCGTATGGTACATACTGTACGTATGGTACAGCGTATGGTACAGACTGTACGTATGGTACAGCGTATGGTACAGACTGTACGTATGGTACAGCGTATGGTACAGACTGTATGCATGGTACAGCGTATGGTACA
>NC_088407.1:76624811-76632311 GCF_034236695.1 Oncorhynchus nerka | reverse complement strand
TGAGTGGTGGTGGGTTTGTGTAGGTTTCTGTTGAGAGGTGGTGGGTTTGTGTAGGTTTCTGTTGAGAGGTGGTGGGTTTGTATAGTGTTCTGTTGAGAGGTGGTGGGTTTGTATAGTGTTCTGTTGAGAGGTGGTGGGTCTGTGTACTGCTCTGTAGCGAAGTAGATAATGTTGAACGGTGGGTTTATGTAGTGTTCAGTGGATTAGTGGGCTTCTCTGTTAACTGCTGAGGGGCTCCTGACTCCTGGTTTATCTGGTGAGAGGAGGAGAGGAAAGGAAGGGAAGGTTGGGAGGAAGAAGATAAGGGCAGTGGTTTCATACTGAGTTTATCAGTGAATCTCCCTAACCTGACTGCTTTGTTTTCCCTTTGAGCAGAAGACCACTGAGAGCCAGAGAGACTGAGCTGTCTGCCAGTCAGTCAGAGGACTGCAGAGACACAGAGGGTGACACCAGTGAGCTCGCCAGACTACCAGAGCCCGGCTCAGCACAAGCCCAAACCAGCCTAGCCCAAAGAGGGCCCACCCAGGAAGGCAGGCCACAACAATGGACCTCAACTCATCCTAACCCCCTGCAGGAACCATAGCCATGCATTAACTAACCCCACCAACCAAACCCCAACTGGACCACGCTCACCTCCTCCGTTCTCCCTCCACCCTACGCCCTCCATCGCCGTTCTCACCATGCTTCAGAGCCTATTGTGACGGGAGTGCTGCTCACCCCCCCATCCCTCACCCCTCCACCCCAGAGACCCCAGAGGGGTGAAAGATGCGGCCATGGGCAGGTTCGTGGCGCTGGATTATGCTGGTGCTCCTTGCGTGGGGTACACTGCTGTTCTACATCGGAGGACACCTGGTTAGGGACAGCGAGCATCCGGAGAGATCCAGCAGAGAGCTGTCCAAGATCCTGGCCAAGCTGGAGAGACTGAAACAGCAGAATGAAGACCTGAGACGCATGGCTGAGACACTCAGGTGAGACGCATGGCCATGATTAATTGACACAGACTTGAGTGTGGCTTTCTGTCCATTTCTGTCTTTCTCGCTCTGTGTCTCTCTTTCTCTCTGTGTCTCTCTCTTTCTCTCTGTGTCTCTCTCTTTCTTTGTCTCTCTCTTTCTCTCTCTTTCTCTCGGTCTCTCTCTTTCGCTTTGTTTCTCTCTGTCTCTCTTTCTCTCTGTCTCTCTTTCTCTCTTTCTTTCTGTCTCTCTTTCTCTCTGTGTCTCTCTTTCTTTCTGTCTCTCTCTTTCTCTCTGTCTCTCTTTCTTTCTGTCTCTCTCTTTCTCTCTCTTTCTCTCGGTCTCTCTCTTTCTCTTTGTTTCTATCTGTCTCTGTGTCTCTCTCTTTCTCTCTCTTTCTCTCGGTCTCTCTTTCTCTTTGTTTCTATCTGTCTCTATGTCTCTCTCTTTCTCTCTCTTTCTCTCTGTCTCTCTCTTTCTCTTTGTTTCTATCTGTCTCTGTGTCTCTGTGTCTCTCTGTCTCTCTGTCTCTCTTTCTCTCTGTGTAACTCTGTGTCTCTCTGTTTTTCTCGACTCTCTTTTTTTTCACTCTCTCTCTCTCTCTCTCACTCCGCTTCTTCTTTTCTTTCTCTGCCTTCTATATCACAACTCTCTTCGTTCACCGTAAGATTGTATTTAAGTCTGTTGCTTAAAAGACTGGATTATAATGTATACTTTTCAAATGGAAAGTGATGTTCTAGTGTGAGATGGCATGTTGTTATACATATGATGGACAGGGTGCCAACATGGACTGATGGGCTGTGTCTAAAGACCAGGAGAAAAGTTGTTCTGTTATCGCACTAGTCATACGCCATGTTATGGCCCTCAAAGCATGGCATATCAACTTATTCCAGCCTGAATGAAACGCCTGTCAGTTGTTCACTGATACGGTCCGTTTTAACGATTCAAAAGGTTGTTCAAATTTAAGAAAGTGATGTGAAGACAGAAGTGGTTTTTACAGCGAAGCCTGAGGTGTGAGCAGATTTTTAGACACATTCATACATTTACGCTCACACTTACACTGGCACGCTCACACACAGACATTCACCCATTACACACACACACACACCCTCTCTTTGTCTCGCTTTTTCCTTCAATTTCCCTCTCACAAATGGGAATGTACATAAGCACGCATGATTCCATTGTACTTAGGGTTAAGGTTAAGGTTAGGGTTAAGGTTGTGCTGTATTGAATGAGAGAGAGCGTGAATCTAAGGTCTGGTCTACCCTGATATAAGGTACGTATTATGTAAAACTGATCCTAGACCTGATAAGCAGCTCCTACCCAGAGCCAGCAGTAGTACTAGTAGTAGTAGGTGTAGTATTAGTAATAGTATTATTAATAGAAATGGTAATAGTAATAGTAATGGTAATAGTAGTATTAGTTAAGCAGCTCCTACCCAGAGCTAGTAGCAGTAGCAGCAGTAGTAGTAGTAATAGTAGTAGTAGCAGCAGCAGCAGCATCAGCAGCAGGAGTAGTAGTAATAATAGTAGTAGTAGTAGCAGCAGCAGTAGCAGTATGAGTAGTAGCAGCAGTAGTAGTAATAATAGTAGTAGTAGTCGCAGCAGCAGTAGCAGTATGAGTAGTAGCAGCAGCAGCAGTAGTAGTAGTAATAGTAGTAGTAGCAGCAGCAGCAGCAGCAGTAGTAGTAATAATAGTAGCAGCAGCAGTAGTAGTAGTAGTAGTAGTAGTAGTAGCAGCAGTAGTAGTAATAGTAGTAGCAGCAGCAGTAGTTGTAGCAGTAGTAGTAGTAGCAGCAGTAGTAGTAGTAGTAGCAGCAGTAGTAGTAATAGTAGTAGTAGTAGCAGTAGTAGTAGCAGCAGCAGTAGTAGTAATAGTAGTAGTAGTAGCAGCAGCAGTAGTTGTAGCAGCAGCAGCAGTAGTAGTAGCAGCAGTAGTAGTAGCAGCAGGAGTAGTAGTAGTCGTAGTCGTAGTAGTAGTAGCAGCAGCAGTAGCAGTATGAGTGGTAGTAGCAGCAGCAGCAGCAGTATGAGTAGTAGCAGCAGCAGTAGCAGCAGCAGTAGCAGCAGCAGCAGTATGAGTAGTAGCAGCAGTATGAGTAGTAGTAGCAGCAGTATGAGTGGTAGTAGCAGCAGCAGCAGTAGTAGTAGCAGCAGCAGTAGTAGTAGTAATAGTAGTAGTAGTAGCAGCAGTATGAGTGGTAGTAGCAGCAGCAGCAGCAGTATGAGTAGTAGTAGTAGCAGCAGTATGAGTAGTAGCAGCAGCAGTAGTAGTAGTAATAGTAGTAGTAGTAGCAGCAGTATGAGTGGTAGTAGCAGCAGCAGCAGCAGCAGTATGAGTAGTAGCAGCAGCAGTAGTAGTAGTAATAGTAGTAGTAGTAGCAGCAGTATGAGTGGTAGTAGCAGCAGCAGCAGCAGTATGAGTAGTAGCAGTAGTAGTAGTAATAGTAGTAGTAGTAGCAGCAGCAGGAGTAGTAGTAATAATAGTAGTAGTAGTCGTAGTAGTAGTAGCAGCAGCAGTAGCAGTATGAGTGGTAGTAGCAGCAGCAGCAGCAGTATGAGTAGTAGCAGCAGCAGTAGCAGTAGCAGCAGTATGAGTAGTAGTAGCAGCAGTATGAGTAGTAGTAGCAGCAGTATGAGTAGAAACAGCAGCAACCGTGCTAGTAGTAGAGGCAGCAGCAATATAGTGTAGCAGCAGTATGGTAGTAGTAGCAGCAGTATGAGTAGTAGTAACAGCAGCAGTATGAGTGGTAGTAGTAGTAGCAGCAGTAGTAGTAGTACACAGTACTAGGAGTAGTAGTAGTAGCAGTAGTAGTAGTAGCAGTAGTACAGTAGTAGTAGTAGTAGTAGTAGTAGTAGTAGTAGTAGTAGCAGCAGCAGTATGGTGGTAGCAGCAGCAGTATGGTAGTAGTAGCAGCAGTATGGTAGAAACAGCAGCAGCAGCCGTATGAGTAGTAGAGGCAGCAGCAATATGAGTAGTAGCAGCAGTATGAGTAGTAGTAGCAGCAGTATGAGTAGTAGTAACAGCAGCAGTATGAGTAGTAGTAGTAGCAGCAGTAGTAGTAGTACAGCAGTAGTACTAGGAGTAGTAGTAGTAGCAGTAGTAGTAGTAGCAGCAGCAGTAGTAGTACAGTAGTAGTAGTAGTAGTAGTAGCAGCAGCAGTAGTAGTACAGTAGTAGTAGTAGTTGTAGTAGCAGCAGCAGTATGAGTAGTAGTAGCAGCAGTATGAGTAGTAGTAACAGCAGCAGTATGAGTAGTAGTAGTAGCAGCAGTAGTAGTAGTACAACAGTAGTACAGCAGCAGTAGTAGTAGTAGCAGCAGCAGTAGTAGTACAGTAGTAAGTAGTAGTAGTAGTAGCAGCAGTAGTAGTACAGTAGTAGTAGTAGTAGTAGTAGCAGCAGTAGTAGTACAGTAGTAGTAGTAGTAGTAGTAGCAGCAGTACAGTAGTAGTAGTAGTAGTAGTAGCAGCAGTAGTAGTACAGTAGTAGTAGTAGTAGTAGTAGTAGCAGTAGTAGTAGTAGCAGCAGCAGTAGTAGTACAGTAGTAGTAGTAGTAGTAGTAGCAGCAGTATGGTGGTAGTAGCAGTATGGTGGTAGCAGCAACAGCAGTATGTGGTAGTAGTAGTAGTAGTAGTAGTAGCAGCAGCAGTAGTAGTAGTAGTAGTAGTAGCAGTATGAGTAGTAGCAGCAGCAGCAGTATGAGTAGTAGTAGTAGTAGTAGTAGTAGCAGCAGCAGTATGAGTAGTAGTAGTAGTAGTAGTAGTAGTAGTAGTAGTAGTAGTAGTAGTAGTAGTAGTAGTAGTAGCAGCAGCAGTATGAGTAGTAGTAGTAGTAGTAGTAGTAGCAGTATGAGTAGTAGCAGCAGCAGCAGTATGAGTAGTAGTAGTAGTAGTAGCAGCAGCATGAGTAGTAGCAGCAGCAGCAGTATGAGTAGTAGTAGTAGTAGTAGTAGTAGCAGCAGCAGTATGAGTAGCAGCAGCAGTATGAGTAGTAGTAGCAGCAGCAGTATGAGTAGTAGCAGCAGTATGAGTAGCAGCAGCAGTATGAGTAGTAGCAGCAGTATGAGTAGTAGTAGCAGCAGTATGAGTAGTAGTAGCAGCAGTATGAGTAGCAGCAGCAGTATGAGTAGTAGCAGCAGCAGTATGAGTAGTAGTAGCAGCAGTATGAGTAGAAACAGCAGCAGCAGCCGTATTAGTAGTAGAGGCAGCAGCAATATGAGTAGTAGCAGCAGTATGAGTAGTAGAGGCAGCAGCAATATGAGTAGTAGTAGTAGCAGCAGTATGAGTAGTAGTAACAGCAGCAGTAGTAGTAGTAGTAGTAGTAGTAGTAGCAGCAGTAGTAGTAGTAGTAGTAGTAGTAGTAGCAGCAGTAGTAGTACAGCAGTAGTAGTAGTAGTAGTAGTACAGCAGTAGTAGTAGTAGTAGTAGTAGTAGTAGTAGTAGTAGTAGCAGTAGTTGTAGCAGCAGCAGTAGTAGTTGCAGTAGCGGTAGTAGTAGTAGTAGTAGCAGTAGTAGTAGTAGCAGCAGTATGAGTAGTAGTAACAGCAGCAGTATGAGTAGTAGTAGTAGTAGCAGCAGTAGTAGTAGTACAGCAGTAGTACTAGGAGTAGTAGTAGTAGCAGTAGTAGTAGTAGCAGTAGTAGTACAGTAGTAGTAGTAGTAGTAGTAGTAGTAGTAGTAGCAGCAGCAGTATGAGTAGTAGCAGCAGTATGAGTAGTAGCAGCAGCAGTATGAGTAGTAGTAGCAGCAGTATGAGTAGAAACAGCAGCAGCAGCCGTATGAGTAGTAGAGGCAGCAGCAATATGAGTAGTAGCAGCAGTATGAGTAGTAGTAGCAGCAGTATGAGTAGTAGTAACAGCAGCAGTATGAGTAGTAGTAGTAGTAGTAGTAGTAGTAGCAGTAGTTGTAGCAGCAGCAGTAGTAGTTGCAGTAGCGGTAGTAGTAGTAGTAGTAGCAGTAGTAGTAGTAGCAGCAGTATGAGTAGTAGTAGCAGCAGTATGAGTAGTAGTAACAGCAGCAGTATGAGTAGTAGTAGTAGTAGCAGCAGTAGTAGTAGTACAGCAGTAGTACTAGTAGTAGCAGTAGTAGTAGCAGTAGTAGTACAGTAGTAGTAGTAGTAGTAGTAGTAGCCCAGCAGCAGTAGTAGCAGCAGTATGAGTACAGCAGCAGCAGTATAGTAGTAGCAGCAGTATAGTAGTAGCAGCAGTAGTAGTAGAGGCAGCAGCAATATGAGTATAGCAGTATGAGTGGTAGTAGCAGCAGTAACAGCAGCAGTATGAGTAGTAGTAGTAGCAGCAGTAGTAGTTACAGGTAGTACTAGGAGTAGTAGTAGTAACAGTAGTAAGTAGTAGCAACAGCAGTAGTAGTACAGTAGCAGTAGTAGTAGTAGTAGCAGCAGCAGTAGTAGTACAGTAGTAGTAGTAGTAGTAGTAGCAGCAGTATGAGTAGCAGCAGCAGTATGAGTAGTAGCACAGCAGTATGAAAAGGTAGTAGTAGCAGCAGTATGGTGAAACAGCAGCAACAGCCGTATAATAGTAGAGCAGCAACAGTATAACAGCAGTATGAGTAGTAGGCAGCAACAATATGAGTGGTAGTAGTAGCAGCAGTATGGTGGTAGTAACAGCAGTAGTAGTAGTAGTAGTAGTAGTAGCAGCAGTATGTAGTGTAAGTAGTAGCAGCAGCAGTAGTAGTACAGCAGTAGTAGTAGTAGTAGTAGTAGTAGTAGTAGTAGCAGTAGTAGTTGCAGTAGGCAGCAGCAGTAGTAGTTGCAGCAAGTAGTAGTAGTAGCAGTAGTAGTAGTAGCAGCAGTATGGGTGTAGTAGCAGCAGCAGTAGCAGCAGCAACGGCGTGTATGAGTATAGAGGCAACAGCAATATGAGAGTAGCAGCAGTATGGTAGTAGTAGCAGCAGTATGAGTATTGGTAACAGCAGCAGTAGTAGCAGCAGCAGCAGTAGTAGCAGTAGTAGTAGTAGCAGTAGTAGTAGTAGTAGCAGCACAGTGAGTAGTAGTAGTAGTAGTAGTAGTAGTAGTAGTAGTAGTAGTAGTAGCAGGCAGTATGAGTAGCAGCAGCAGTATGAGTAGTAGCAGCAGCAGGTATGGTGGTATTGGCAACAGTATGTAGTAGTATGAGTAGTAGTAGTAGTAGTAGTAGCAACAGTATAGAAACAGCAGCAGTAGTAGTAGTAGGCAGCAACAATATGAGTAGTGGTAGTAGCAATATGAGTAGTAGTAGTAGCAGCAGTATGGTGGTAGTAGTAACAGCAGCAGTAGTAGTGGGAGTAGTAGTAGTAGCAGCAGTAGTAGTAGTAGTAGTAGTAGTAGTAGTAGTGGTGCAGTGGTAGTAGTAGTAGTAGTAGTAGGTAGTAGTAGTAGTAGCAGTGGTTGCAGCAGCAGTGTAGTTGAGTAGCTGACAGTAGTAGTAGTAGTAGCAGTAGTAGTAGTAGCAGCGGTATGAGTAGTAGCAGCAGTATGAGTAGTGGGTAACAGCAGCAGTATGAGTGGTAGTAGTAATAGCAGCAGTAGTGGTAGTGGCAGCGGTAGTACTCGTAGCA